>NW_028318504.1:3387500-3572500 GCF_062004578.1 Staurois parvus | reverse complement strand
AGGAAGCAGGCAACCCTTGCCGCCCAGTGTCCTTGGTTGCTATCATGCAGTCAGCACCTGCCTAGGCTGCTGAGATGCATTCACCAGTGGAGGTCAATAGGCTGCCTATTGCCCTTGGTTGCTAAAATACAGGCAGGTAATGTCACCTAATGTCCTAGATTGCCAGGAAGCAGGTGACCCCTACCATTTAGTGTCCTTGGTTGCTAGGATGCAGTCACTGTTGAAGACCAATAGGCTGCCTAGCTCCCTTGGTTGCTAGAACACAGGAAGCTCCTATCACCTAGTGTCCAAATTTTCTAGAAAGCAGGCATCCCTTCCTGCCTAGTGTTCTTGGTAGCTAGTACACAGGCAACTCCTGCTTAGCATTGTAGGTTGCTGGGGTGCAGTTGCCAGTGGAAGTCAATAGGCTGCCTAGTACCTTTGGTTGCTGGAACACAGGTGATTACTGTCATCTAGTGTCCTAGGTTGCTAGAAAGAGGTGACCCCTGTTTAGTGTCCTTGGTTGTTAAGATGCAGTCACCAGTGGTGGACATAGGCTGCCTAGCACCCTTGGTTGCAAGAACACAGGAGGCTCCTGTCACCTAATGTCCAAAGTTCATAGAAAGCAGGTGACCCTCGCCACCTAGGTTGGTTGCAAGAAAACAGGCAGCTCCTGCCTAGGATGCTGGAATGCAATTCTCAGTATAGGTCAATAGGCTGCCTAGCACCCTTGGTTGCAAGAACACAGGAGGCTCTTGTCACCCAATGTTCAAAGTTCCTAAAAAGCAGATGACCCTTGCCACATAGGGTCCTTGGTTTCTAGAAAATAGGCAGCTCCTGCCTAGGATGCTGGAATGCAATTATCAGTGTAAGTCAATAGGCTGCCTAGCACCCTTGGTTGCTAGAATACAGGCAGCTGGTGTCCTAGGTTGCTAGGATGCAGTCAACGGTGGTAACCAATAGGCTGCCCAGCCCCTTTGGTCGCTAGAACACACTAAGCTCCTTTCACCTGGTGTCTTCAATTCCCAGAAAGAAGGTGACCCTTGCCGCCTAGTGTCCTTAGTTTGTAGGACACTAGGCAGCTCTTCTTACCTAGTGTCCTAGGTTCCTATGCAGCAGGTGATCCCTACTGCCTAGTGTTCTTTGTTTTCTAGGATGCAGGCAGCTCCCACCTAGCATTCTAGCTTGCTGGGATGCAGTTGCCGGAGGAGTTCAGTGGGCTGCCTAGTGCCTTTGGTTGCTAGAATACAGGCAGCTACTGTCACATATTGTCCAGTTGTGCAGTTGCTAGTAAAAGCCTATAGGCTGCTTAGCACTCTTGGTCCCTAGAACACAGACAGCTACTGCCACCTAATGTTCTAAGTTGACAGGAGGCAGGAGATACCTGCTGTCCTTGATTGATAGGATGCAGTTATCTGCGGTGGCCAATAGGCTTTATTACCACTATAACCGTGTATGCATGTAAACGTTATACATACATTTAGTGAATGAGGAAAGAAAAAACAGAGGGCGCACAGGCCTAGTGCATTACCATAACAAATGTTTAATAAAAAATAAAGTATGTGTTGTACTCACAAATGACAATGTAGTCAAGGCACATCATAAAGAACAGCTGGGTCAACACCGTGCTGAGTAACAGTCCGTAATAGGGAGTATAGACATCCAAAAGGCTGATGCGTTTCGAGGACTTGCCTCTTCCTCAGAGCCAACTGACCAAATGTCTGCTCCCTCTTTTATATGCTCACTACTAGTTAAACCAAAGGTCACATGAGCCATCCTGGACACTCCCCTGTGCAGGTCCAGTCCTTCCCTGGTTATTTTATATATATGTGTAACTTTCCACTTATTTATTTTTCACTGTGCACACTTCTTATGGTTCATATGATTTTATGATTGTCACTAGTTTCAGTAGTTTTATTTATACACATATATATTTATATATATTTTTATAGACCTTTCGTGTTTACTTACACTATGTCGATTGCCCCTGTGACTCCTCCACCTGTACAGGGGAGTGTCCAGGATGGCCCATGTGACCTTTGGTTTAACTAGTAGTGAGCATATAAAAGAGGGAGCAGACATTTGGTCAGTTGGCTCTGAGGAAGAGGCAAGTCCTCGAAACGCGTCAGCCTTTTGGATGTCTATACTCCCTATTACGGACTGTTACTCAGCGCGGTGTTGACCCAGCTGTTCTTTATGATGTGCCTTGACTACATTGTCATTTGTGAGTACAACACATACTTTATTTTTTATTAAACATTTGTTATGGTAATGCACTAGGCCTGTGCGCCCTCTGTTTTTTCTTTCCTCATTCAGTATGTTTGGATTTTACCAGTCCATTTGAGGGCAGCAAGGTGTGCATGTTCCAGGACATTCCTTATATGGTTGTAGCCTGCATCGAGTCCATCCCCAAGCGCAGGAGCATTTGTGTTTACATACATTTAGTGCCTGTGAGAATGAGCCCTTATTTATGTTCTCTATTCCTTTAGTAAATCAGCCCTGAAGACTGTACTGTATTAAACCAATGCACATAACCTATTATTACCAAACTTTTTATATGTGTTGTACTAATGAATGCTTCTATGCTTTAAAAGCATCTAATTTGTGATCACATTTCAAGAAGCGTTGATAGGTTGGAGCCCCGGTAAAAAAAAACAATATTTAAGTTATTACAAGTTGAGAGCTTCAGGGTGATACATAAACACAGCTTTTATTTTCAATCAATTTTCTGGACCATATAATTAAATTAAAATTTCTAGACCATATAATTACATCTTCGTTCCTATGAAAAGGGAACAACATGAGGTGATACATTCGGTAGGGATGATTGACAGGTCTGCTGATAAATGATATGGCTGGGACCCAGCACAGTCTGCATTTGAAAGAATTTTATCTTGTTTTGGTGGTGCGTCATGGAAACTGTCATCTAATGCATATCAGGTTTTTATGTCAATTTCAAATTTAAATATATTCAAAAAGCCTTAAAGGAGGCAGAATTGGTTTTGTTAATTTCTCCCTGAATATAATTGAACAAAAAAGTATCTGCTGGTTTGAAGAGGATGAGCTACCCGGTAATACGAGGGCTATGCCAGAAGTAATGCAAAAGTGGGTATACATTTTTTATTAACTTCATGTATGCAGGGCCATCCTTATTATTGATTGGACCCTGGGCAAACATTTTCTTGACCCCCCCCCCCTGCACTTTGCACCTCGGTCATTACACAGGACCCCCCTCCCCATATTACCCTTATTATCACATAGGTCCCCCCTCTCCCACCATTAGAAAGGATCCATCCCCCATACTTCCTCATCATTACACAGAACCCTCCCCCCATACTACCCCCCCATTATTACACAGGATCCCCATTCCACTTCATTACACAGGACTCCCCACCCCATGCTACCCTCATCATTACAAAAGACCTCTTCCTCCATCATTACACAGAACCCCTCCCCCGTTCCTCCCCCTACCCTTATTCCATAGGACCCCATCCCCTATACTAACCCCATCATTACACAGGACCCAGTGGGTGGAGAGGCAGAGAATGGGGTTGTCATTGAGGGTGCAGAGGCAGGGAAGGGGGTAATTCTTGAGGGTGGAGAAGCAGGGAATGGGTCTGTCATTGAGGGTGGAGAGACAGGGAGGGGGATTATTGTTAAGAGTAGAAAGGCAGGGGATGGGGATATTGTTGAGGGTGGAGAGACAGGGAATGGGGTTGTCATTGAGGGTGGAGAAGCAGGGAGGGGGGTTATCCTTAAGGGTGGAGAGGTGGGGATGGGGGTTATTGCTGAGGGTGGGGAGGAGGGTTATCGTCGAGGGTGGAGAGTCAGAAAGGTGGGTTATCATTGAGTGTGGGGAGGGGGGTTATTGTTAAGGGTGGACAGGTGGCATATTGTTGAGAGTGGAGCAGTTGGGAGCGGGGTTATTGTTGAGTGTGGAGAGGCAGGGAGGTGGGTTATCATTGAGGGTGGAGAGGCAGGGAGGGAGGCGATTGTTGAGGGTGGAGAGGCAGGGAGGGGGGTTATTGTTGTGGGTGGAGAGCTGGCAGTCGGTCAGTCCTGGTTGCCAATAGACTTCACAAGCATACCTCCTCCATATTCGACTATGGAGCAATGGATGGGAAATACAGTTTACTGTATGAATGGGGCACCAGTGAGCTCATTCTGATACAAGGCATTTTGACAAGGGGATGACTGCTGGGGGTAGCTTCCCCTAAACTGAAGGGGGGGGGGCATAGTTTGGATTCCTTGCCCTGGATGACCTTGTCCCAGCATTGCTCCCTAGACCAGGGGCGGACTGACCATTTGGAAACTCTGGCACTGCCCGAGGGCATGGGGGCCAGTAGGGGGCCCCATGAGATACCCCTGGTACCTTTTTCATAGGCTTTTTTGAGTTTGGCAAGGACACAGGGGCCCCATGATCCCCTATTGCCCGGGGGCCCCATGAGTTGTCAGTCCGCCCCTGCCCTAGACTGTCAATATTACAGCCTGCCCCACCAGTGTACCCGAGAATTAAGTAAACACCCATGCCTGTGTCGCGAATGTCAATTTGGGTACAGCTGACCAGGCCAGACAGTCCCGTCTATGCTATGGGGAAGGGAAAGGTTAGTTCACCCTTCTAAGTTATTTAGCTAGCTATGTAAACTGATCTTAAATCAGAGCATCACAGTATGCCAAGCATTAGTTTTATTACATTACCAGAAGGAGCTCAGAACTCAGTAGGGTGCATTTCCTAGGCATGCAGTTGCTATGTATTCTGATCTCTCCTGCTATTCAGGTCTGTCAGCAAAACATCTCCAGAATGTGTTTGTCCCTGCCTACAGCCTTACTACATGCTGGCAGTAAGGAGTGGATATAAAATAGGCATATGTGACCTTTTAAATTTACCTGTTATGTTTTTTTTTTCTTTTTTTAGTCTTGAACATAATAGCTAAATAAAACAATCCTTTTACAGGTATCTGAAATATCTGCACTCAAACAGCGGTCACAAAGGGGGTTAACGGGTTCATCTCAGGAAATACTGTGATACATTGCAGGAGCATATGTAGGAGAGAGTTTCGTCCTCAGCGCAGGTGATCCTTGTGGCTGTAACATTTCCGCTCTGGGGTTTTCTACTCAATCAATTCATGTTTATTGCAGGAAAAGTTCACCTGACATTTAGGGCTATCTGCCTGAATGAATAGCGAAGCCTCCGAGAAAACAGCAACTACTACGAGGAAAGATGAAGGCTTACCAACACCTGCTCCCAGATCTGAATAAGAAGGATATGATGCAAGTATTACACAGGATGAATAAAATAAAATTATATATATATATATATATATATATCTATATCAGGGGCGGACTGACAACTCATGGGGCCCCCGGGCAATAGGGGATCATGGGGCCCCGTGTCCTTGCCCACACTCAAAGCACACCCAAAAAAGCCTATAAAAAAAGGTACCAGGGGCATTTCATGGGGACCCCTACTGACCCCGGGCCCTTGGGCAGTGCCCGAGTGCTCGAATGGTCAGTCCACCCCTGATATATACATATACTGGGTATACACTTTATTGCCAAAAGTATTGGGACACCACTCCAAATCATTGGATTCAAGTGTAGTTATCACCTCCATGGCCACAGGTGTATACAATCAAGCACCTAGGCATGCAGACTGCTTCTACAAACATTTGTGAGAGAATGGGTCGCTCTCAGGAGCTCAGTGAATTCAAGTGTGGTACAGTGATAGGTTGCCACCTGTGCAATAGGTACATCTGTGAAATTTCCTTGGTACTAAATACTCCACGGTCAATGATTAGTGGTATTATAACACAATGGAAGCAACTGGGAACAACAGCAACTCAGCCACGAAGTAGGCAAAGCTTCGGATGCAGTGGTGTAAAGCACACCACCACTGGATCTAGAGCAATGGAGATGTGTTCTCTGGAGTGGCGAATCACGCTTCTCTGTCTGGCAATCCGATGGACATGCCTGGGTTTGGTGGTTGCCAGGAGAACAATACTTGCCTGACTGCATTGTGCCAAGTGTAAAGTTTGGTGGAGGGGGATTATGGTGTGGGTTAGCTTTTTCGGGGTTGAGCTTGGCCCCTTAGTTCCCGTGAAGGAAACTCTTAGGTGTCAGCATACCAAGACATTTTGGAAAATGTCATGCTCTCAACTTTGTGAGAAGTGTTTGGGGATGACCTCTTCCTGTTCCAAAATAACTGCGTATCAGTGTACAAAGCAAGGTCCATAAAGACATGGATGATTGAGTTTGGGGTGGAGGAACTTGACTGGCCTGCACAGAGTCCAAACCTGGCAAAACACCTTTGGGATGAATTAAAGCGGAGACTGCGAGCCATGCCTTCTCGTCCGACATCAGTGCCTAACCTAACAAATGCGCTTCTGAAAGAATGGTCAAATATTCCCATAGACACCCTCCTAAACCTTGTGGACAGCCTTCCCAGAGGAAATGAAGCTGTTATAGCTGCAAAGGGTGGGGCCAACTCAATATTGAATGCTACGAACTAAGACGGGGATGCCATTAAAGTTCTTGTGCGTGTAAAGGCAGGCGTCCCAATACTTTTGGCAATATACTGTAATGTCTGTGACTTGTGTACAAATTAATACAATATTGCTCACAGTGCAATATTTCCAACATAAACATTCAAATTCAATAACAAATCATAAAGTCCACCAGGATAAATAAGTAAAAAGCCCCAAACCACCATTTTTCAGAACATTAGGTGACAACATCTTCTTTACATCCAGTAGTGCTTCCTTACGTGCACAGGTGAATTGCACATTTGCCAGATAGCTTTGGCCAACAGAGTAGCCAACAAGCATCAGATGTCAAATCCTGGACATGGAATAGCAGCTCTTTTAAATGGGAATCCTCAAAAAAGACCGTTCCTGATATAAATACGCATTCACCCAAAATGAGTATAAATAAATACCAAAGGGATCAACCATAGTGCAGTATGTTTTATTAAATTGAGGGTGGTTCAAATTTAAAATCAGTGCACTCACATATCGCAGGTGCCAGTAGGGACACCAACACAAACTAAGCAAACTGTTGGCGCTATATAAATCCTGTATAATAATAATAATAAATCGAGGGTGGTTAAAATTTCTAATCAATGCACTTACACATCGCAGGTGCCAGTACGGACACCAACACAAACTGCTCAATAGGGTCCTCTCTCCCTCACTGCCACTAGTATCCATGGTGCCGCCATGCATTCCAGGCGACCAGAAATGAAGTAGGTAAAGGACCGGAAATGACATGAGCGGCTTGGCCTCAATGCATTTCGTGTGCAATGCATCCTCAGCAAGCTCAGACACCATTTTGTTGGAGATTTTATGAGTGGTTACATGCTGATTGGTCAGAATATATTTATTCACCCCAGGGCCACATTTGAACATATTGGTCCCTTAAAGAGCCTACTGAAGAGAAAGTGAGTTTGGCCTTAAGAAGAATTTGCAAAGGGGCAACCATGACATTCAGTCCAAGCATCGTCGCCACAGAGTTCACCATATTCCTAAAGATTTGAATGATGAAAAGTGTTGAATACCTGTAAGACCCCCTTCAAACTACAGCGTACACCCATGTGACGGTTGGGTTTACTTGCATGGGAATGCACAAGTGTTCATTATAACAACCAGTGTTCTAATGAGAAAAGCTGCAGTGTCTGTATCCCTATAAAAGTATTTAACCCTTAGGGAGTATCTCACCAAATTAGAAATTCCTATTGCAGAACATGTCTAAAATGTGATTTAGGACAGACGTTTGGGAAAATCAGTGAGACGATGGCACAAACAGGAAATGACATAGCTAAGTATATTTTTGCATACTGTATTTCAAGGACATAAAAAGTTTTTATTTAGTACACTGTTCAAAACTCCCTCTAACTAATCACCTAGATTGTAAGCTCCAAGGAGCAGGGCCCTCCTAACCCTCTTGTATTGAACTGTATTGTTGCTGTATTGTCTCCTGTTATATTGTAAAGAGCTGAGCAAACTGTTGGCGCTATATAAATACTGTATAATAATAATAATAATAATATTGGTATAGAATAAAACAATGTTTTTTAAATCAGCTAAATATACAGTCACCCGATACTCCAGTCCCAAGTCTTCTCTCTTCTGCTGTTTACAGGATCCTTTTTTAGGTGTCCAAATCACTGCTTGCGCAATGTGGACACTTTCTATTGGTTGTTCAGTGCTGTGGTCCTCTCATGATTCAGAAGACTGTAGGCATTACGGTGAACATCAGGGAACCGCCAAAACAGGCCGTGCTAAATTACTGATCCCATGCACCTGAAAAAGGAACCAGAGGGGTATCCAAACAGCAAACAAGTTTTTTTATCTTAATGCATTCACTGTATTAAGGTAAAAAATCTTCCACTAATTGTTCCCCACCCCCTTCCCTAAATACTTACCTGAGCCCTGTATAGATCCAGAGATGTGCCCATCTGCAACAAAGCTGGTTCTCTCTCTCCCCTCTCACAAGCTCAGAGACAGTAGTGGGAGCCATTGGCTCTTGTTGCTGTCAATCAAATGCTGTGAGTAGAGATGAGCGAAGTATTCAAAAACTCGATTCGACTGATTCGGCGAATTCGTGGACAATATTCGATTCGAGTCGAATATATTCGCTGTGAATTTAACTTAAAAAAGGGTGTTTCTAGGCTTCAGAGAGACTTAATATTAGTGCAGAACACTGTACCTTTAATTTAAATGCCCTTGGAGTCTGCTGGGGAAGAGAAATAATACTGTCAGTCAGTATGACATGCAGATGAGTGCCGTCGATCTTAGAATCACCGCACACTTCACTCATTTGGCCAGTCACGGGGCCAAAACCAGTGTTTGGAGCCACAGTGTGGCGGTGGAGGTAGCAGCAATGGGAGGCCATACAGCAACCTATGACCAAAATGGAAACCAGCAGGAGTGTGAGGAGACCTGAAAGTGGCACATGGCAGAGTGGGAGCAATGGGAGGCGGTACAGGGACCCATGTCACACTGTGGACCCAGCAGCAGCGTGACCAGGCGGTACGGGGCCCATGGCAGATTACAGGCCTGGCAGCAGCTATGGGAGGCCCGTAATCTGCGGCACCCTATGACAAAAAATTGAACACACCAGCAGTGTGTGAGGAGACCTGAAAGTGGCACATGGAAGAGTGTGGGGCGATGGAGACAGCAGCAATGGGAGGCCGTACAGGGACCCATGAGAGACTCTGGACCTGGCAGCAGCATGAGGAGGCGGTATATAGGGGCCCATGGCAGATTAGGGGCCTGGCAGCAGCTATAGGAGGCCCGTAATCTGCCAGCACCCTATGTCAAAAAATTCAACACACCAGCAGTGTGAGGAGACCTGAAAGTGGCACATGGCAGAGTGTGGCGATGGAGACAGCAGCAATGGGAGGCCGTACAGGGACCCATGACAGACTCTGGACTTGGCAGCAGCATGAGGAGGCGGTATAGGGGCCCATGGCAGATTAGGGGCCTGGCAGCAGCTATGGGAGGCCGGTAATCTGCCAGCACCCTATGTCAAAAAATTCAACACACCAGCAGTGTGAGGAGACCTGAAAGTGGCACATGGCAGAGTGTGGCGATGGAGACAGCAGCAATGGGAGGCCGTACAGGGACCCATGACAGACTCTGGACTTGGCAGCAGCATGAGGAGGCGGTATAGGGGCCCATGGCAGATTAGGGGCCTGGCAGCAGCTATGGGAGGCCCGTAATCTGCCAGCACCCTATGTCAAAAAATTGAACACACCAGCAGTGTGAGGAGACCTGAAAGAGGCACATGTTTGGGGCATGATTCATGGCGGATTTAGTCAGTTGTGTCAGGAACTGGTGGTTTGAAATCCAGACTAATCCACGCCTGATTCATTTTCACAAACGTGAGTCTCTCCACACTTTGGGTGGACAGTCGTGTCCTCCGCGGAGTTGCAATACCTCCTGCCGCACTAAACACGCGCTCCGATGCCACGCTACTGGCCGGGCATGACAGCCTTTCAAGGGCAAATTCAGCTAGTTGGGGCCAAAGGTCAAGTTTCGTTGCCCAGTAGTCAAGGGGATTGTCTACCTCGGTTGGCAGGGTGCTGTCCAAGTAGGCCTAAGCCTGTTGTTTGAGGTCCTGCTCCAGGTCCACCTGATGCTGCTGCTGCTGCGGCTGGTTATTAGTTTCCTCACTGCGCTGGTGAAGAAAGCTACTCATCATCGACTGCAGACTGAGGCAGCTGCTGCTGGTGGAGCTGCCACTGCTTCTACCACCCCACCCCTCCCCTGCTGCCATGGCAGCGGAACGCGAGCGCACAGGGCCCACAGTGTCTGAGGATGGACGTTGGCGCAGACAGGCAGAGACCAGCTGACTACATAGGTGGTTTTTATAGTACGTTATTTTGGCCTCCCTCTCAGCAGGTGTGAAAAAGGCCACCATTTTGGAACGGTAGCGAGGGTCCAACAAGGTGGACAGCCAAAAGTCATCCCTCTGTCTGATGGTTATTATTCGGCTGTCGGTACGCAAGCAAGCGTGCATGCTATGGGCCATTTGTGCCAAGGAATGCGAGGGACTCCCTGCCTCCATCTCCACAGCATACTGCCACGGTGCGTCTGGGTCCTCTGTCTCCTCTTCCTCCTCCTCTACCAGATGCTCCTGCTCCTCCACTCCTGTCCGCTGAGTGGAAAAACCACCCATTTCACTCAATAATTCCTGAGCACCAATGTCCTCCTCTACCTCCTCTACTTCTTCCTGTCCTGCCCCCACAGGGGTCATGTGGCGTTGAGATCTGTGCGCCACGTCTACAGCACCCTGACCAGCCATTATTAACAGCATTTGTTCCAGGACGTGCAACAGAGGAATGACGTCGTTCATCCCATAGTCCTGCCGACTCACGAATAGCGTGGCCTCCTCAAAGGGCCTGAGCAAGCGCAGGTGTCACGCATGAGCTGCCAATGGCTGACATCTAAGTTACACAGGGAGTACCTTTATCCGCTTTTAACATCAGGAAATCTGTGATGGCCTTTTGCTGTTCGTAAAGGCGGTCTAACATATGTAGGGTTGAATTCCACCTTGTTGCAACGTCACAGCATGAGGAGTCGGTACGGGGGCCCATGGCAGATTACGGGCCTGGCAGCAGCAATGGGAGGCCCGTAATCTGCCAGCACCCTATGTCAAAAAATTCAACACACCAGCAGTGTGTGAGGAGACCTGAAAGTGGCACATGGCAGAGTGTGGCGATGGAGACAGCAGCAATGGGAGGCCGTACAGGGACCCATGAGAGACTCTGGACCTGGCAGCAGCATGAGGAGGCGGTATATAGGGGCCCATGGCAGATTAGGGGCCTGGCAGCAGCTATGGGAGGCCCGTAATCTGCCAGCACCCTATGTCAAAAAATTCAACACACCAGCAGTGTGAGGAGACCTGAAAGTGGCACATGGCATGAGAGACTGTGGACCTGGCAGCAGCATGAGGAGGCGGTACAGGGGCCCATGGCAGATTAAGGGCCTGGCAGCAGCTATAGGAGGCCCGTAATCTGCCAGCACCCTATGTCAAAAAATTCAACACACCAGCAGTGTGAGGAGACCTGAAAGTGGCACATGGCAGAGTGTGGCGATGGAGACAGCAGCAATGGGAGGCCGTACAGGGACCCATGACAGACTCTGGACCTGGCAGCAGCATGAGGAGGCGGTATAGGGGCCCATGGCAGATTAGGGGCCTGGCAGCAGCTATAGGAGGCCCGTAATCTGCCAGCACCCTATGTCAAAAAATTCAACACACCAGCAGTGTGAGGAGACCTGAAAGTGGCACATGGCAGAGTGTGGCGATGGAGACAGCAGCAATGGGAGGCCGTACAGGGACCCATGAGAGACTCTGGACTTGGCAGCAGCATGAGGAGGCGGTATATAGGGGCCCATGGCAGATTAGGGGCCTGGCAGCAGCTATGTGAGGCCCGTAATCTGCCAGCACCCTATGTCAAAAAATTCAACACACCAGCAGTGTGAGGAGACCTGAAAGTGGCACATGGCATGAGAGACTGTGGACCTGGCAGCAGCATGAGGAGGCGGTATAGGGGCCCATGGCAGATTAGGGGCCTGGCAGCAGCTATAGGAGGCCCGTAATCTGCCAGCACCCTATGTCAAAAAATTCAACACACCAGCAGTGTGAGGAGACCTGAAAGTGGCACATGGCATGAGAGACTGTGGACCTGGCAGCAGCATGAGGAGGCGGTACAGGGGCCCATGGCAGATTAAGGGCCTGGCAGCAGCTATAGGAGGCCCGTAATCTGCCAGCACCCTATGTCAAAAAATTCAACACACCAGCAGTGTGAGGAGACCTGAAAGTGGCACATGGCAGAGTGTGGCGATGGAGACAGCAGCAATGGGAGGCCGTACAGGGACCCATGACAGACTCTGGACCTGGCAGCAGCATGAGGAGGCGGTATAGGGGCCCATGGCAGATTAGGGGCCTGGCAGCAGCTATAGGAGGCCCGTAATCTGCCAGCACCCTATGTCAAAAAATTCAACACACCAGCAGTGTGAGGAGACCTGAAAGTGGCACATGGCAGAGTGTGGCGATGGAGACAGCAGCAATGGGAGGCCGTACAGGGACCCATGAGAGACTCTGGACTTGGCAGCAGCATGAGGAGGCGGTATATAGGGGCCCATGGCAGATTAGGGGCCTGGCAGCAGCTATGGGAGGCCCGTAATCTGCCAGCACCCTATGTCAAAAAATTCAACACACCAGCAGTGTGAGGAGACCTGAAAGTGGCACATGGCATGAGACACTGTGGACCTGGCAGCAGCATTAGGAGGCGGTATAGGGGCCCATGACAGATTAGGGGCCTGGCAGAAGCTATGGGAGGCCCGTAATCTGCCAGCACCCTATGTCAAAAAATTCAACACACCAGCAGTGTGAGGAGACCTGAAAGTGGCACATGGCATGAGAGACTGTGGACCTGGCAGCAGCATGAGGAGGCGGTATAGGGGCCCATGGCAGATTAGGGGCCTGGCAGCAGCTATGGGAGGCCCGTAATCTGCCAGCACCCTATGTCAAAAAATTCAACACACCAGCAGTGTGAGGAGACCTGAAAGTGGCACATGGCAGAGTGTGGCGATGGAGACAGCAGCAATGGGAGGCCGTACAGGGACCCATGACAGACTCTGGACCTGGCAGCAGCATGAGGAGGCGGTATAGGGGCCCATGGCAGATTAGGGGCCTGGCAGCAGCTATAGGAGGCCCGTAATCTGCCAGCACCCTATGTCAAAAAATTCAACACACCAGCAGTGTGAGGAGACCTGAAAGTGGCACATGGCAGAGTGTGGCGATGGAGACAGCAGCAATGGGAGGCCGTACAGGGACCCATGAGAGACTCTGGACCTGGCATCAGCATGAGGAGGCGGTATGTAGGGGCCCATGGCAGATTAGGGGCCTGGCAGCAGCTATGGGAGGCCCGTAATCTGCCAGCACCCTATGTCAAAAAATTGAACACACCAGCAGTGTGAGGAGACCTGAAAGTGGCACATGGCATGAGAGACTGTGGACCTGGCAGCAGCATGAGGAGGCGGTATAGGGGCCCATGGCAGATTAGGGGCCTGGCAGCAGCTATGGGAGGCCCGTAATCTACCAGCACCCTATGTCAAAAAATTCAACACACCAGCAGTGTGAGGAGACCTGAAAGTGGCACATGTTTGGGGCATGATTCATGGCGGATTTAGTCAGTTGTGTCAGGAACTGGTGGTTTGAAATCCAGACTAATCCACGCCTGATTCATTTTCACAAACGTGAGTCTCTCCACACTTTGGGTGGACAGTCGTGTCCTCCGCGGAGTTACAATACCTCCTGCCGCACTAAACACGCGCTCCGATGCCACGCTACTGGCCGGGCATGACAGCCTTTCAAGGGCAAATTCAGCTAGTTGGGGCCAAAGGTCAAGTTTCGTTGCCCAGTAGTCAAGGGGATTGTCTACCTCGGTTGGCAGGGTGCTGTCCAAGTAGGCCCAAGCCTGTAGTTTGAGCTCCTGCTCCAGGTCCACCTGATGCTGCTGCTGCTGCGGCTGGTTAGTAGTTTCCTCACTGCGCTGGTGAAGAAAGCTACTCATCATCGACTGCAGACTGAGGCAGCCGCTGCTGGTGGAGCTGCCACTGCTCCTACCACCCCACCCCTCCCCTGCTGCCATGGCAGCGGAACGCGAGCGCACAGGGCCCACAGTGTCTGAGGATGGACGTTGACGCACAAAGGCAGAGACCAACTGACTACATAGGTGGTTTTTATAGTACGTTATTTTGGCCTCCCTCTCAGCAGGTGTGAAAAAGGCCACCATTTTTGAACGGTAGCGAGGGTCCAACAAGGTGGACAGCCAAAAGTCATCCCTCTGTCTGATGGTTATTATTCGGCTGTCGCTACGCAAGCAACCGAGCATGCTATGGGCCATTTGTGCCAAGGAATGCGAGGGACTCCCTGCCTCCATCTCCACAGCATACTGCCACGGTGCGTCTGGGTCCTCTGTCTCCTCCTCCTCCTCCTCTACCACATGCTCCTGCTCCTCCACTCCTGTCCGCTGAGTGGAAAAACCACCCATTTCACTCAATAATTCCTGAGCACAAATGTCCTCCTCTACCTCCTCCTCTTCTTCCTGTCCTGCCCCCACAGGGTCATGTGGCGTTGAGATCTGTGCGCCACGTCTACCGCACCCTGACCAGCCATTGTTAACAGCATTTGTTCCAGGACGTGCAACAGAGGAATGACGTCGTTCATCCCATAGTCCTGCCGACTCACGAATAGCGTGGCCTCCTCAAAGGGCCTGAGCAAGCGGCAGGTGTCACGCATGAGCTGCCAATGGCTGACATCAAAGTTACACAGGGGAGTACCTTTATCCGCTTGTAGAATCAGGAAATCGGTGATGGCCTTTCGCTGTTCGGAAAGGCGGTCTAACATGTGTAGGGTTGAATTCCACCTTGTTGCAACGTCGCAGATCAGGCGATGCTGTGCAATTCCGTTCTGCCGCTGCAGCTCAAGGAGGGTGTGCTTTGCGGTGTAGGAATGGCTGAAATGCATGCAAAGTTTACGTGACATTTTAAGGATGTCTTGCAGTGGGATGGTGGATTTTAGGAACCGCTTGACAACCAGATTGAACACGTGAGCCATGCATGGCGCATGGCACAACCTTCCTTGACGCAGAGCAGACACCATGTTCTTTCCGTTGTCGGTCAACATGGTTCCGATTTTCAGTTTGCGCGGAGACAGCCATCTGTCGATTTCTCTGTTCATTACACTGAGAAGTTCCTCCCCTGTGTGACTACGTTCGCCAAGGCATACCAGGTGCAGCACAGCGTGACACCGTTGCGCCCTGCACATGTGATATGCCGGTCGGGTAATGGGACTTGGCACGGGGGTGGCGGCTGAGGACACGGCGGAAGAAGAGGTGGTAGAGGCGGACATCTTTTGTGGACCAAGGACGTGCAAACGTGGAGGCAAAAGCGGCGTGACCTGTCCAAGTTGCTGGTGCGGCTGTGACGGCACCACGTTCACCCAGTGGGCCGTAAATGACATGTACTGTCCCTGACCGTAGTTACAGCTCCACACGTCGGCGCTGCCGTGCACTTTGGCAGAGACCGACATGCTCAAAGACTGGCCCACCATCTCTTCTACATGTGAATGCAGGGCTGGCACTGCCTTTTTGGCGAAGAAATGACGGCTTGGCACTCTCCACCGCGGCGCGGCACAAGCCATCATTTCTCGGAAAGGTGCTGAGTCCACCACTTGGAAAGGGAGGGACTGCAGCACCAGCAACTTGGACAGGAGGACGTTCAGCTTTTGCACCGTCGGGTGCGTGCTCGCAAACTGTTGTCTCTTGGAAACGGATTCCAAGAAAGACTGCTGACGGAATCCGTGAAGAGGAGTAGCAGGAGAAGGAGCATCTGAACGAGCGGAAGATGCCAACGAGCGACAACTCCCCTCAGCAGAGGTGTTGGAGCCTTGACTGGCTGATGGAAGTCGATTGACGTCGGGTGACGGAGCAAGTAACGGAGCGGGTGATGGAGCGGGGGCTGGGGCGGGCAGAACCGCCGTATCTTTATCACGGTTTTCCCAGGCCACCAAATGGCGACGCTGCATATGCTGCCGCAACGCTGTAGTCCCAACATGGGCCCCCTGGCCACGCTTGACTTTCTGGCCACATAGTCGACATACGGCTACGTTTACTTCCTCGGACGGCTTGATGAAAAATTGCCACACCGCCGAGTAGGAAACTTTGCCCCCGATACTCCTCACTGGCTGACTGCTGCTTCCTCCGTGCACACCGGCACCACTACTGGCCGTGGTGGTAGGCTGCAGTGGAGCTGGTGCTCTACTCCGTGGCCGTTTGGCTCCACTGACACTGCTGCGACCCTGCTGCCTCCTGGGCAACCCACCGACTGTTTCGCTCACTGCCAAGCTGCCACCCTCTTCTCCTGATGATGCGGAAGAAATTGCCTGATGACGACGAGGCTGCCAAGTGCGATCAACCTCCTCATCATCAAGTAGGGTCTCCGCCTCACTACTAGCCCCCTCGGCTGCGTGTGGGTCAGGAGACAGACCTGTCTCTAGACCGGCTACCGAGCCACTCTCCTCGCCAGTACTTCTTCGCCTGGCTGCTGAAAAGGCGGATGTCTCCCCCCGTTCCTGACCGCCCTCTGTTAGCTCTTCCTCACTGTACAGTGGGGCTGAGCCCACAGCATGCGATACTTCGCTTGGTGAGGGAACACCAAAGGACAGGGGCAGGTAGAGGACACGTGATTTCAGTGGACTTGGTCCCGGGCCATGCCAACTAACGGTTGTGTCTGACGTACCCACCGACCGTTGGCTGTAGGTGTCAGAGGTGACCTGGGAAGAGGAAGACGACCGAGCCAACCAATCGATGACGGCAGGGTTGTCGGTGGAGACACGACCGCTGGATGACACCGGGAGCACTGGCCTCTGGCTGCGAATAGTGCTGCCTCGACCCCTTCCTCTGCTGCCACGTCTGCTCGCTCCTAAAACATTGCCTCCTCTGCCACTCCTCTGCATGTTGTCTGACATACTCTTTAATTCAACGATTCTGTGTCCCTGAGTAACAATTCTGTGTCCCTGAGTAACAATTCTGTGTCTGTCCCTGAGTAACAATTCTGTGGCCCTAAGTAACGGTTCTGTGGCCCTCAGTAACAATTCTGTGTCCCTGAGTAACGTTTCTGTGGCCCTAAGTAACGGTTCTGTGGTCCTCAGTAACAATTCTGTGTCCCTGAGTAACAATTCTGTGTCTGTCCCTGAGTAACAATTCTGTGGCCCTAAGTAACGGTTCTGTGGCCCTCAGTAACAATTCTGTGTCCCTGAGTAACAATTCTGTGTCTGTCCCTGAGTAACAATTCTGTGGCCCTAAGTATCGGTTCTGTGGCCCTCAGTAACAATTCTGTGTCCCTGAGTAACAATTCTGTGGCCCTAAGTAACGGTTCTGTGGCCCTCAGTAACAATTCTGTGTCCGTGAGTAACGTTTCTGTGGCCCTAAGTAACAATTATGTGGCCCTCAGTAACAATTCTGTATCTGTCCCTGAGTAACAATTCTGTGGCCCTAAGTAACGGTTCTGTGGCCCTCAGTAACAATTCTGTGTTCCTGAGTAACGTTTCTGTGGCCCTAAGTAGCAATTATGTGGCCCTCAGTAACAATTCTGTGTCTGTCCCTGAGTAACAATTCTGTGGCCCTAAGTAACGGTTCTGTGGCCCTCAGTAACAATTCTGTGTCCCTGAGTAACGTTTCTGTGGCCCTAAGTAACAATTCTGTGGCCCTCAGTAACAATTCTGTGTCTGTCCCTGAGTAACAATTCTGTGGCCCTAAGTAACGGTTCTGTGGCCCTCAGTAACAATTCTGTGTCCCTCAGTAACAATTCTGTGGCCCTAAGTAACGGTTCTGTGGCCCTCAGTAACAATTCTGTGTCCCTGAGTAACAATTCTGTGGCCCTAAGTAACGGTTCTGTGGCCCTCAGTAACAATTCTGTGTCCGTGAGTAACGTTTCTGTGGCCCTAAGTAACAATTCTGTGGCCCTCAGTAACAATTCTGTATCTGTCCCTGAGTAACAATTCTGTGGCCCTAAGTAACGGTTCTGTGGCCCTCAGTAACAATTCTGTGTTCCTGAGTAACGTTTCTGTGGCCCTAAGTAACAATTATGTGGCCCTCAGTAACAATTCTGTGTCTGTCCCTGAGTAACAATTCTGTGGCCCTAAGTAACGGTTCTGTGGCCCTCAGTAACAATTCTGTGTCCCTGAGTAACGTTTCTGTGGCCCTAAGTAACAATTCTGTGGCCCTCAGTAACAATTCTGTGTCTGTCCCTGAGTAACAATTTTGTGGCCCTAAGTAACGGTTCTGTGGCCCTCAGTAACAATTCTGTGTCCCTCAGTAACAATTCTGTGGCCCTAAGTAACGGTTCTGTGGCCCTCAGTAACAATTCTGTGTCCCTGAGTAACAATTCTGTGGCCCTAAGTAACAGTTCTGTGGCCCTCAGTAACAGTTCTGTGTCCCTCAGTAACAATTCTGTGTCTGTCCCTGAGTAACAATTCTGTGGCCCTAAGTAACGTTTCTGTGGCCCTAAGTAACAGTTCTGTGGCCCTCAGTAACAATTCTGTGTCCCTGAGTAACGTTTCTGTGGCCCTAAGTAACAATTCTGTGGCCCTCAGTAACAATTCTGTGTCTGTCCCTGAGTAACAATTCTGTGGCCCTAAGTAACGGTTCTGTGGCCCTCAGTAACAATTCTGTGTCCCTGAGTAACAATTCTGTGTCTGTCCCTGAGTAACAATTCTGTGGCCCTAAGTAACGGTTCTGTGGCCCTCAGTAACAATTCTGTGTCCCTGAGTAACAATTCTGTGGCCCTAAGTAACGGTTCTGTGGCCCTCAGTAACAATTCTGTGTCCCTGAGTAACAATTCTGTGTCTGTCCCTGAGTAACAATTCTGTGGCCCTAAGTAACGGTTCTGTGGCCCTCAGTAACAATTCTGTGTCCCTGAGTAACAATTCTGTGGCCCTAAGTAACAGTTCTGTGGCCCTCAGTAACAATTCTGTGTCCCTCAGTAACAATTCTGTGTCTGTCCCTGAGTAACAATTCTGTGGCCCTAACTAACGTTTCTGTGGCCCTAAGTAACAGTTCTGTGGCCCTCAGTAACAATTCTGTGTCCCTGAGTAACGTTTCTGTGGCCCTAAGTAACAATTCTGTGTCCCTCAGTAACAATTCTGTGTCTGTCCCTGAGTAACAATTCTGTGGCCCTAACTAACGTTTCTGTGGCCCTAAGTAACAGTTCTGTGGCCCTCAGTAACAATTCTGTGGCCCTGAGTAACGTTTCTGTGGCCCTAAGTAACAATTCTGTGGCCCTCAGTAACAATTCTGTGTCTGTCCCTGAGTAACAATTCTGTGGCCCTAACTAACGTTTCTGTGGCCCTAAGTAACAGTTCTGTGGCCCTCAGTAACAATTCTGTGGCCCTGAGTAACGTTTCTGTGGCCCTAAGTAACAATTCTGTGGCCCTCAGTAACAATTCTGTCTGTCCCTGAGTAACAATTCTGTGGCCCTAACTAGCGTTTCTGTGGCCCTAATTAACGATTCTGTGGCCCTCACTAAGAATTCTGTGTCCCTGAGTAATGCTTCTCTGTCCCCAAGTAACGTTTCTGTGGCCCTAACTCTGTCCCTAATATAAAGCGGTCTGCCTCTCTTGAATGACTGGAGGCAAATGAAGAATTCTAAAATGGCCGCCATTTATAGCTCGACCATTACACAGTGCTGGCTGGCTGGCTGCTGATTGGCTAATGCGATCACATGTCATTAAGGAATGCATTATGGGTCAGCGCGCCTTGTCTGCGCGCCTTCCCGGACATCCCCGCTCCGTCGCCGCACATGTCCGCCGCCATTTTAGGAAAAATTTCGATTCGCGCGTCCGAAGTCGGCTATTTTTCCAATATTCGAAACGAATTCCACTTCGCCTACTTCGATTCGCTCATCTCTAGCTGTGAGGATAGGGGTGGGGCCAAGCAATGCTGTGAGCGTTTATAGCTGCACACAGCCTGGCCTGGGAGCAAGCCCACAGGTGCACCACCTAGGAAGCAGCTTCCTATGGGGATGCACAGAGAAGAGAAGGAGCCAAGAGCGCTGGCAAAGGACCCCAGAAGAGGAGGTTCAAGACAACTCTGTGTGATAGCATGGTACAGAGCAGATAAGTATAACTTGTTTGGTGTTTTAAAAAAATATATCCTTTATTATTATACAGTATTTATAAAGCGCCAATAGTTCGCTCAGCGCTGCAACCACCTTTACAACCACTTTAGGTGTTTATAAGTGCTGATATAGTGGTAACAAGACCAGAAAGTACTTTGGTGCGAACCCCAGCTGTCATTAACAAATACAATTGAGAGCTAACACAAAATGTGGCATATTGGCTGTCATAATAGAGCAGGTAAGTAAAATATGTTTGTTATTAAGAAAAAAAAAACAGCTCTTACAACCGCTTTAAGTGTGTAGAGGACTGAGAGCTAGCAGCCTTGCAAAGTGGCGAGTATTGGCCCTCATAATGGAAAATATTTATTTATATGTCCTCTGCACGAGGCATTATGTCTGGAAATGTTAATATACACATTGCAGGTGGGAAGTAGTTCAAATAATTCATTTAGCTTGGGGAATAGTCAATGTACCCTCTTGGTAATTCATATTGTGACCTAGTACTTTGCAGCTTCTAGACACAATTTATTGCTTTCCTATGTTTGCCGCAGAGTAAACGGTTTTACATCCCGCTTATTATTTTGGCTTTTTACAACCGTTTCCTTTAAATTTTATACCAGCATTGAAATAAAATATATATATAAATAAATAAAAGAAGCCAAGTCCTTATTTCGAGTTCTCCTTCAGTAATGCTGCAAGCTTCAGCTTTCATTCCTTCTAAAGGCTCGGCAGAAACAACGAGTTACCGAAGTGGAGATTTATATTTCTCCAGCAACACTATTCATTTCTGTCTTCTTATTACTAAAACTGAGTAATAATGTACCGCTGTCCCCAGCCTAGCAGAAAATGTTCTTTTTTTTTTTTGTTTTGTTTCTGTAAACAAAAAGTTAAAAAAAAATCTTTATTCATGGAATGTGTATATAAACAGGAACGGAAGAGATGCAGAAAGTAAAAAAATACAAAGTACGGGGTGCGTGATGATTTTTTAATATGCTGTAAAATATTGTATGCAAAGCTTTGTTTCCAAGATGCAATAAATAATGAAAGTCAATCTTATGAAATGTGATTTTAAAAGAGAATGCAAAATAAAAATACAAAATTCTGTAAAAAGTATGAAGAAAGATCCAATACTCTGTATACAGTTACAGAAGAACTGCCAAGATTGTCTTTTTTTCTGGGGATTTTTGCCAAAACTCAGCTTTATTGAACTTTTCAAAGTTAATGTCAAAGTAAATGATTTCTTTTCAGGTAGGATACTCATATGTCACAGATGGGTAATTGGCCAAATGATAAGAGAGATAGAGGGAGCAATCCTAACTTGTGATTTCTAAAACAATTTAGAATCAATAATGCGAAATGGGTCAGAATGGCAGAGAGCATATATTATTATTATTATACAGGACTTATATAGCGCCAACAGTTTGCACAGCACTTTACAATATAAAGGGAGACAGTACAGCTACAATGCAATCAAAACAAGAGGATTAAGAGGGCCCTGCTCATAAAAGCTTACAATCTAATAGGGTGAGGCAAGTGGTACAAAAGGTTATAACTGTGGAGGATGAGTTGATGGAAGCGATAAATGTCTATTTGGAGGTGTGATAGGCTTCCCTGAAGAGTAAGGGATAGCCGGAGAGATTGATGTAGAGAGTCCCAGAGGATGGGAGGGTCTCTGGTAAAGTCCTAGAGATGAGCATGGGAGAAGGAGACAAGGGAGCTTGAAAGCAGGAGATCATGATAGGAGTGGAGAGGACGGTTTGGGTGATACTTGAAGACAAGATTGGTGATGTAGCTCAGGGCAGAGTTGTGGATGGCTTTCTATGTTATTAGTATTTTGAATTTAATTCGTTGGCAATCGGAAGCCAGTTGAGGTATTGGCAGAGAGGGGTGGCAGACACTGAGCGGTTGGTAAGGTAGATGATCCTGGCAGCAGCATTCATGATGGACTGAAGAAGGGATAGCCTACGTAGAGGTAGGCCTATGAGAAGGGAGTTGCAATAGTCAAGACAAGAGATACATTTACTGCAATATAATACAAAACAGGTTATGAAAGCTGCACATACATCGACTTTTCAAAGCAAGGACTCTGGGGAAATGCGAGGTGATCTTCGGGGAACCACCAGCACAAGCACATCTATAAAATTTTGTTACAAAACAGATTATGAAAGCTGCACAAACATTGACTCGTTATAGCAATGTCTCTTTGGTTCATTCATTGTAACATGTGGCTTCATAGCATATTCTCTATAGGACTTTACATCAACAATGAATGTATCTGAAAAGCACAACATCAGAGATACCTCATTTAATTGAAACGCATCCAGGATAAACTCCACCGTAACTATTAGTTTGACATGTAGTTGTGTTGTCTACTGTTTTTGATGTTGACCATATATTTATCCAGTTTTAAAGGTACAGATTGTATGCAGTCATGCCAGAGTTATGATATTGATTTTATTGTTTCATTTTTAATAATGAACTTTGTATTAATAAAATAAAATATATTTTTAATATCATTCATGTTGTCATGGATGCATTAACCACTTGCCTAGCGGGCACTTTCACCCCCTACCTGCCCAGGCCAATTTTCAGCTTTCAGTGCTGTCGCACTTTGACTGACAATTGTTCCCAAAGTAAACTTTTATCATGTTTTGAGACAAACAGAGCTTTCTTCTGTCGGGATTTAATCACCACTGGGGTTTTTATTTTTTGCTAAACAAATGGAAAAAAAGACCAAAAATTTGGAAAAAAAAAGGTTTTCTTAGTTTCTGTTATAAAGTTTTGTAACTACTGTAAGTGATTTTTCTAGATCACTGATGGGTACTGATAGGCAGCACTGATTAGGAGGCACTGATGGGGAGGCACTGATGGGGTTGCACAGATATGCGGCACTGATAGGCAGCACTGATGGGCATTGATAGGCAGCACTGATGGGCACTGACAGTCAGCACAGATGGGCACTATTGGCTGCACTGCTGGAACTACACTGTTTATCAGAGCACTGTGTAGATGTCCCCCTGAGATATGCCACTTACCGTCACTCCTCTCCTCACGCACAGTCAGCGTGAGGAGAGGACTGCCGATAATGGCATTTCCTATTTACACTGAGATCAGCTGATCACATGGTAAAAGGCGGCTCTGATTGGCCCTTTACCTGGACATGTGATTAGCTTTGTTCAAAGGACAAAACGATTACAGATTGTGCACGGTGTGCGCCCCGGAGGGTGTGATTCTGGGTGGACATCCATTGATGCCCTCCCAGAACTAGCCGACCATGCTGTAGGTGCCCTTTCGCTATAGCACGGTCGGGAACTGGTTAAAGTCCCATGGGAGACAATTTTCTTTTTTGGCTTTTTATTCTCAAGCTATGGCAACATTTTATTTAGGTGAAAATTAAAAATTAAAAAGACTGTCACTTTGACAATTAAAAGCTACATGACAGAGTCTTTAACTATACCACCCTCCCAATATTCTCCCAGTATGCAACATTTAGGCCCAGAGAGAAGGTTAGACATCTGTAGCCCTGCGTAAGCTCTGACACCATCCAAAATTAAGCTTACACAGGGCTTGATACAAGTGGGAATAATGATGGGGGAGTGAAGGGAAGTGGGGTTGGCTAAGCCCCATCCACCTTTGTGTGCTCCAGCTCCTGCTAGGACTTTCTCCATAATATTACATAAAAATCATAAAGAGCACCACAGGAGCACAGGCCAAGGTGCTCAGAGATCCCAAATATGAATCTGTGAGGGGGTTTGTCTCTTCAGCATCTACTAAATATGAAATGCCAGAATCTGAGTTAATTCAAGTGTTATAGGGGTGAAATGTAAGCTTCAAACCATAGGGGTCTATTTAAATTTAAAAAAAAATCTAGTGGCCATAATGCTGTATTTTCCCAAAAAATTTTGAAATGTACCACATTATGGTCACTATATAGAGCTAGCAATCATGTGGAATATACATATTAGAAATATTATGGTGATATTTTGTGGGGTTTGTTTTATAAATAGACCCCCACAGGGTTATGCATCAAGTCCACCATTTGATAAAAAATAATAAATGCACCCACATTGGTAAAAGAATAAATGTGTATTTTTTTTTTCACTCAGGCCTGCAGAGCATCTCAACCATGATCAGCTCATTGGAGATGCATTGCACAGGCTCTGCATTGTTTACATTCTAGGTCCATATGGAGGGAAGGATCTACCATTATGGGACTGGAGGAAGTAAACAACAGGCTACAATTGCCATGACATCACCACTTTTGTGCTCCATGGAGGTCTAGGAGTTCCTCTGCCGTGCTGGCAGATGGGACTTGTAGTCTTTCTTTTATGGGCCACACAGCCGTACTGAATCCAAAACACAGACAGAAGGCTGCAGGGAGAAGCACCCTACAATGCAGGCAAGTGGAGGGGGGGTGATTCAGAGAAGTGGGACCAGTTTAGGGGGGAGGAGGTTGGTTGAGAGTGTGACCATGATTCATGTTACACCCTAAATATGGGTGTAATATGAAACATGGTCAGAAAGGTGGACTAAGCCTTCTGTGCTTTGTCCAAGCAGGTCAAATCAACAGGTGTGCTGTATTCCCCCCCAACAGTACATACTTACCTTCCCTTTGTTATCATGTCACTCCCTTCAGCCCTGAAAGAACTTATGATTCACTCCCTGACCCTCTTGTGATTGGTCCAGCACTGTCATATGGAGGTGGGAACCCTGTGTAAGTTCCGACTAAAGCAACTAGGAGCTTCCTTTCTTGACTCCCAAAGCCCCCAAGCTGAGCACTATCAGCCACAGACCAACATAATGGCAAAAATATGACTACCTGGTGGCTTAGTGACTACCACTTGCTGTACTAGGGTCCTTGGTTCTATTTCCAATCAAGACACTACCTGCATAGAGATTGCATGTTCACCCTCGTGTGGTTCCTCTGATTATCTCCCACCCACCAAAGACATGCTGGTAGGTTAATTGGCCCCTGTCTTGTGTGTATATGCATGTGAGATAAGGATCTTAGATTGTAAGCTCCTCGGGGCCAGGAATTGATGTAAATGTACAATACATAAAGCATTATGCAAATTGTTGGTGCTATGTAAATACCTGTAAGTAAAAATTGCATAAGGAATCATAAAGGTGTGACAAGTTAGATACATGCTCAGGCAGAAATTACTCCAAGTATGCTTGTAGTTGATGAACACCTTTAAAAATCAAACTTGAACATGTTTCTTTTTATTTATTCAGCTTATTAAAATCCAATGCTGCAGGTACGAAGGGTAATAGAGCAATTTTATGATGCTCTTTAGGATAGCAGCCCCCGTAGGGACAATGGTGTTGCAGTCTTTGAATGGTTACCGGCTCGGCAATGGCCCCACTTTTGCTTACCTAAGAAAAGTCTCGGAGTTAAGCTCATAAAATACAGCACATGCTCTCCCAAAGCACATTTTTATGTCTAACAGGACGATGAATGATTTATGAGTATTTTGACTTTTTTGTTCGGTTTGATGGTGCTTCATTGAAAGCCCTACAGCTAGTTAAATCCACTCTGGCATTTTATTCTATAAAAGACCTACAAAGGCAGTAAGGGAAGACACAAGCTGCACATCTCCGGGTTGCCGAGATCTAACTGCTATAGGTCCCCCTACAGGACATCATGTTAAAAGTATTGAGAATTTTAAAAATACAATAACTGCTCCTGAGATATTTTTCTGATTAAAGTTAGACTCCAGGCAAGAAAAAAAATTACACTGTGAATGGCTGATTCTGACTCTAAGGGAAATACTGCAATGCTGGTAAAAAAAAAAAAAAAAAACACATTAAATTGACCTTAAAGTATATGTAAATCCAGTACTGAATCTCATATATGCTTTTACTTGGTAATGTGACATTATAATAATCCTCAATCTTTTTAAATCTGCAGCTTTCATTAAAATAATACTTGGTGATCCATGATGGCCCTTGCTCACCAGATACACTAGGAGTTAGTGCATTAGATATAAGCTCTCTGCGGGGTCCCCTTTAAGGTAGGTCAATCAGGAGTATAGGTGAGCACAGAAAAACACACATGTGAAATGGATCAGGAACAGCACTGCAGCAAGGAGCTTTTTCTATATATGGCTTGGCTGTGAGCCATCTGCTCGGAGAGACCCCCCAGTGGAAGAAGAGCTGTACTAGAGGCTGGTGTCCGGACAGAGGATCCATACTCCTGATTGACCTACCTTAAAGGGGACCCCGCAGAGAGCTTATATCTAATGCACCAATTCCTAGTTTATCTGGTGAGTGCGCAATTCTTACAGATTGGAGCACGGAGTCACTATTATATATCACTAAGGAGGATTCATTCCCTGCTGACCACTGCATGTCAAGCTTTCATGTTTCAGCACTTATTGACTATCTCTGTTATATTGGGTGCAATTTGGCATCATATGCTTATGAATCCTTTAGCGCTGCACCTATTTTATTTATATACTGTATATTCACCAACCAAAATATAGAGTAGCCTAGTGAAAAAGAAATTCAAGTCTGTTTTTCCATGAGTTTGGTCACTTTGTAAGAAGGAACCGTCACCCTCTCTTCATAACACTCACCCTTCTTGGTGGACCTTTCCAATTAAATTAAGGTCAAACACATTTTTTTGTTACCACATTACTGGTAGTTGGTAAAACGTCTGATATTCTTCACAGTCAAAAAACCCTCAGTGATTCAGCAACATATTTTAATAGATAGGGAAAAACAAATCCACATAGCATAATCCAGTGTGATACAATGTATTAGCAAAAAAAAAATATTAAAACCATCCTAATTACCTTGCACTGCAATCTGTACCCATAGAGAGGCAGCTTTCTTGAGATACAGTACTCCCTCTGGCTGCTTCATGCCTGTAACTTACATGCTTACATGAACAAGGTCCACCCTGTGCATTACATCTACTGAACTTCATTAGGGCTTACTGATGTCCAGTGTATGTGTACCAAGGAGTAGTAGGGTGGTGGTTGTTTGTCACATCCTCTATGTTTTTCAATTAACTCGTTGGCCGCCAAGTCTCAATAATATGAGAGTCTTACAGCCGGGATGAGTTTTTATGGGCTGCTCTAAGCACCTTGTACAGAGTCTCCCTCTCTACTTTACACACATGGGGTACGTTTTCTTTATGAGGTTCTCATCAATGCCCTGGGAAAAGGCTGAGGTTGCTGTCAACAGAATTTCAATAGAACAGTTCAATTTCCTAAGTCCCTAGTTCCTAATATTAACCAGGCTGTCTTGGGATACCTGCAGAGGTGATTCTGTGTAGTTGAGACATCCAACAAAGGCAAGTTCCAGAAGTTGGTCTCTTCAGTGCGAACTCCAAGCCATTATGATGTAAAAGGTGTTGTTATTGTTATTGCGGGGAGACAGCCAGGGCCGTGGAAGTGAACCGGCCTCCTCTCACAGTAGACCTTTAAGGTAAAGGCCATTGGCCACCTGCGTTCTCTGACCCAGACCATTATCCCAATTTATACGTAAAAGTGTAGTGGGTCGGACCCAAGAATCCCACCAAGGACCATGAGAACATTAACCCCAACCCTCCCGGCTGGGACAGCACTAAACTAATTGTTACTTACTTACATATGTAACACGTAGGACATTTACCAAATGCGTGTAACTATATGTATCAGGCTGAGTTGGTTAGGTCATAAGTGTGTATTTTTTTTTTTAGAAGGAGTGCTGCACATTTTTCAAAATGTTATGGTAAAGTATTAATGAGACATTCACTTGGTGGCAGCTGCTTTTTAGATAGAAGTAATTGTATAATACAGTGTGTAAGTATTTTATGTAGTCTGTCATCTCACCGGAGAATGCTGCAGAGAATGGCAGCAGGAAGCACGAGCTTTGCTGATTGCAGTGCTCTTGCTGTGACTAATTGGGGGAAGTTTTGGACTGCTGCAGAGAGACTGCAGCATCAATATAGAGAGCAGTGGACCTTCTTGGCAGCATATTGTGGGAAACGGGATTATCTACCCTTAATGGGGCTTCTTTACCAAAAAGAAGGGTAAGACACTGAGACCTTACGGTTTTCCAGCACACCAAATTTATAGAGGGCTTCTCCCCAAAACTGTACAGTGTCTAAAACTTGGAACAAAAATGCAAAATGGTGAAGTGGTTGCCTTAGTTTTCCTTTCAATGGACTTTTTTTCTTTTATTTTTTAACCTGCAAATTCTGTTTGGCTGATTTTCGTGTACATATCTAGGGCATGCCTACCTGTGAAGTGGCACATCTATGTGATCTATGTAATGCAACACTGACATTTGCAAAGAAAACAAAATGGCCATGATATTGCTATGTGGCTATATTTAGGACATGATGTCACCCCTACCCCCACATCTCTGCTTATGTGGCTGGGAATTCCTGGCCATGTAAGTGAATAGGCTGGGTGAAATCATTAGGTCTTGAGAACGCCCTGTGGGTGGTGCGAAACGCGTTGATGCACTTCCAGTCTGCCATCGTCTTGGCCTACGTCACTTCCGGTATTTGGAACGCACGCCGACTTTTGCGGTTCAAGCGGCCATTTTAGAGGTGGAAAGCTGGTCATCTTCTACAGTGATTCTTAAAGCGTGAGATCCCTATATTTACAATTTGGAAACTTGTTCCTTTGAAGCCTTTGAGGCTATTAAACAAGGCTTGTTATTTTATTGAAACATGTGAGTGTCCTTATTCTATCGATTTATATGCTATTGAGTGGCATTATTACACTATGTAGCCTTTCTTTCCTTGCACATTATTGAGGATTCCATGGAGAAGTAGAGTGGAGTCGATTGCTGTATCTAAGCAGGGTGAAGAAGGTGATTTGAGTTCCTCCTGAGGGGCTATAGGATCCCTTATATCCTATGAGGCTTATTACTCACCTCCATCTGGTGAGTGCGGTCAATATTATTTTTCACGTGCTGATTAGGTGGAAGCACATTTTGGAACATTGTCTTGAAAATCCTTTTGGGAAAATAAGGACTTATGTTTGAAATATTATATATATATATATATATATATATATTTGCACGGACATTTATTTATTTGTGATTATTTTTATTTATTTAATGTTTGCGCTTTTTTTTGTGTTATTCATTGTGGGTGAAATCAATGGTTGGTGCAGGAACCCCCTGCGTCCTTAGCAACCATAACATCAGGAAGCTGCCACATTCATCCTCGCCAAACCCCCTAAATGTTTCGGCATTCGGACAAACACTGAGCTCATCCCTGATTGATACACAGAATGGATCTCAAACATGTTTGCCTTTGTTCATCTCTGTTACATGGTGGATTGGTGAGACTAATAGTTTACACAATAAGATAAGGTTCTGTCTTTTAGTGACAGTGCCAAGGACACAGCATTTCTAGCAGGATTAACAGGTATCCTCTGTACTTGCTGTAAAGGTTCTTAGTCCAAAAAGGAAAAACCAAAATGGAGCCACCACATCTAAGAAGTGGTTAGCTGAAATATATAGCATTTTTGTTTTTGTCTCTAGATACAATTTAGGTTGGGTCTAAAAACAATCCACTTCATGCAAGTGTTTCATAAAAATGATAATTATAGTCATAAGGGGCAACATAACAATTGTTACTTATTTTTCTTACAAAGACAAGCTTACCTATTAAATCTGGAAAATAGCTCACTGAAACCTATTTTGCAAAACACGCACAATGTTTATTGCCCCAATGTCCTTTGCATTATATACACTATCCTTATAGTTATTAGTTCTGTATTCTCTGTAAGGTTCCATCAAACATTATGCTGTTCCATTAAGGTGTCTAATCCTTATAATTGATAAGTAGGTAGGATATAACATGTTATTAGCACTTAAATGGAATCTACAGTTACATTCCCATTTCATCTCCAATTTGCCCAGCTAATACCCACAGAACACAATAATATTAACTTACGAGCCTTGCTGTCACAAAAGGTTACACTTAACAATCCGTACAGCCTCACTTTGCTATCTTAATCAAATTCTGAAGAGACCGGAGGCTGAAACGAGAATGAATCCTTTTAAACCGAGCTGCAGATAATTTGGAGAGACATCCTTTTCCACCGTGCAAAGGCAACGTGACCTTGTCAATCTAAAACTTGAGGCCTCTAAGATTGTCAATTATGATTTTGTAAGTAGAAAAGTGCTTAAAGAGCAACTCTGTCTAAAATAAACCTCTGTTCCGGTCAGAGTGAGGCAGGGTTTGATTCTCCAGTTTTTACATTTCTGATTTTCCCCTCCCTTACTTCTGTTTTACCTTTAAGCTGCCTTCTTCCAGTACTTTTTTCTTGGTCTTTATTTCTGCCCAGGACCTCAGCAGATACTGACCTCTTCTCATACTTGGCATGACTGTGATATGTGAAGTCAAGCTTTTGTGTTAAGCTACTGTTGGCCATTTCTTAAGTGATGTGTTTACATATTCTAATGGAGTACTTACTTGGGGGAAGTGTTATGATCTATGTGCTGTTCCTACAAAAACAAAAATGCATTTTGGGTGACTAAACTATGTATCTAAGCATGTTTTATGGAGCTGCTTTTAAAGGAATTCTGGAGTTTTACTTTTCAGCAGCAGAGCAAATAACCTCTGTAAATACCAGTCTTTTTTTTTTCTTTTGTGCTTCAAGGGGATCCCCAATTCCTTACCCTTAATTCCCTTATCCAATACTGCCCTCTTACACTTCTGATTCTATCTCATTTGACACTTCCAATTTCCATATGCCTTTCCTGCACTTCTAACTCCTTTCTTTTACATTCCAGTCTTACGATTCCCATTCTCTCCTCTCACACTCCAGCTCCTACATTTCTGATTTATTCTTCTGATTTCTCACATCCTACAGCTCTTCCATATTCCCACCCTACACATACAATTCTCTCCTTCTGGGTAGAGAAAGCGAGCGCTAAAACCAAAAAGCAGCTGATACACCAAAAGGTAACCAAAAACAACCTTCAGGCATATACAATATAGATAGGTGCAGCGCTTGAGATATGTAATAATTAAATATTCCAGTGCAATGTGTTTAAATAAATATATAACGTAGGTGCAGCATCAATAGTACATAATCAAATATATATGCACACAAATCAATAATCAAATATAAAGTGACAAAGTGCAAAAAAGTGCTGAAAAGCATAAGCATAATAATGTGCTATAAACAGTGATGATCATGAGCACATAAAGTGCTATAGTATCAGAGTTCAGTAATGTATCAATGTTCATAAAGTGCTACTATTGGAGATCCATCCCTGAATGGTCTCATAATAGGTGCTCCAAATACTAAACGATATTCAGTGGGGTGCCAGGAATATGTTCAGATTACGCACTCACCAGATGTGTACTCATAATACGCATTTGTATATAAATATATTGTCAGCCAGAGGTCCCCTTAAGGATATACAGCGAGGTCTGGTCATAGAAACTCCCTTTTCTTCATACAGGGTATGTACAGCCAGGTCTGGTCAGAAAGATCCCTTCCCTGCATAACTCGCAATACCTCAGCTTTCCTCCAAAGTGGAGGAATATCGTTTAGTATTTGGAGCACCTATTATGAGACCATTGGATGGATCTCCAATAGTAGCACTTTATGAACATTGATACATTATTGAAGTCTGATACTATAGCACTTTATGTGCTCACTATCATCACTGTTTATAGCACATTATTATGCTTATGATTTTTCAGCACTTTTTTCCACTTTGTCACTTTATATTTGATTACTGATTTTTGTGCATATATGATTATGTACTATTGATGCTGCACCTATGTTATATATTTATTTGAACACATTGCACTGGAATATTTAGTTATTACATATCTCAAGCGCTGCACCTATCTATATTGTAATTCTCTCCTTCTGCCCTGCTCACTGCCTTGCTACATTTCCAGTTCTCTACAGCCTCACTTTTGTCTTGCCATTCCAATTCCTTCTTCTCGCACTCCATTCCTGCACTTCCAATTTCCTCTTCCCTCACTCTTCTTCAATCATTTTATTGTTTTTTGTTTTAGAAGGTATAACAACAGTCAGGCCCACGAAGGGGCTAAAACATCTGATATAATGTGTAACCATGTAGAACTGAATGAACTAACATTTATATCATTCAGTTTTCTGGTCCCATAGGAGGATGTCGATTAAGACCCTTTATGAGCTTAGAGTAGTGGGCGGGTGGTCCAAGTCACTATTTAGGTCCGGGCACAAAATGATAGGGTTAGTCTAAAAAAGAGTGGAAAGAGGGGAATTATAATGAGAACTGGTAGGGGGAAGAGATCAAGAAAAGCCAGGGTAAAAGCAAAGGACAAAGGTCAGGGTAGGGAAGTAGAGGCAACATGAATGGGGAGTACAGGTAAGGATACAACAGAATGTACCCATCAGGGACTTGGGCCACAGGATCAATTAAATGAACTATAGGTGTAAGGTATTCCCCCTTTCCTGGAATCCTTATATTCTTATTTCTTATATTTCCTTTGTGCTGCGCAGCGTCTGGGTGTGGCACGGGCTCGATCGCGATTGGGCAATCACCTAGCAACTCAGGCTAGAAGGGTTTGAAGATGGTAAGGCATAAATAAGCAAGGGTTCCTAAATGTATTGGGAAATGTGGGTTGTGAATCATTACAAATGCTAAACAGTTTCTCATTAACCAGCATCAAATTCATACGGTCTTTGACTTCATGAAAGGGAACTGTGGGCTTCTTCCAAGCTTTGGCTATCAATTATTCCTGGCGAAAAACAAATATGCAGCGAAATTCTTTTGGTATGAAAAAGACCTGAAATTGTGTGGTGAATGAGGGCCATCCTCATATTCTTAGTGAATATTATATGAAACAGGGTCTTAAGGAAGACAAATGATCTAGACCAAAATATGATCAGTTTTGGACAGGACCACCAGATCTGTATTGTAATCACTGTATTGACCGCATCCCCTAAAACACCTCTCTTTGTAGCTCATGAGGGCATGAGCTATTCATGCTTGTACTTTTCTCTCTTTCTTCACTTCCAATTTCCTCCTCCTACATTTCTGTCTAAGGCTTTTAATTTCTTCCCTTCACATTTCTTTCCCACATTTTTTATTCTATTCTCCCTCATTTATTTTCTATACTTCTGGTTCTTCCTTTCCACACTCCTTTACAACCCTTCCAATTCTTCCCTTCTACACTCCACTACATTTCAGATTCCCCTTTTCCACTCTACCACACGTCCAATTGTCTTCTCCCACACTCCAGTTTTACACTTTTGAATTCCATCTACACTCCTGCCTTACACTTTCAACATCCTAATCCTACATTTCTGTTTCACCCCTCCCTCATGCAAAAATTAAATTTACAACTTGCTCCAGCCAAACTCCTGTCTGTCACTTCCAGTTCCCTCTACCCACACTCCAGTTTTACATTTTTGATTCCCTCCTTCTTTAGTTCCGTCCAACACATCAGATACATTCTTCCCATACTTCTTTATTGGTCTTTATTGCTGTCTGGGACCCCAGCAGAGAGATCTTCTCTCATCCATGGCATGTTGGTGAAGAAGGCACCTTCCCATACTTCTCTCTTACTCTTCAGATTCCTTTCTCCCTTTGTTCCTGTGTACACATCTGATTCCCTTCTTTCATGCTCCTCTCATACAGTTATGACCAGGGGTGGACTGGCAACTAATGGGGCCCCCAGGCAATAGGGGATCATGGGGCCCCTGTGTCCTTGCCCAAACTCAAAAAAGCCTATGAAAAAGGTACCAGGGGCATCTCATGGGGCCCCCTACTGAGTTTCCAAATGGTCAGTCCGCCCCTGGTTAGGACTCCCTGTCAAGCTATAGACTTGTGTAGCGCAGAGCTGGGACTGTTCTACCTGTATTTCCCAATCACTCAAGCCAAAGAACAGGCTGTGCATGTCTTTTTTGTTTTTAATTTTGTTAGAGAACTGGCATAGGGTGAGGGTGAGCCTAGGGATACTTCAAAAAGGTAGTAGAGGATACTAACGCTGAACTGAGACTTTGGAGTGAAGTTGTAGACAAATTGGTACTAGACAAGGACTCCTCAAGAGGAATACAGTCCTGAGTGTACTTAGTAGCAAATTTAAACTTCAGGGTGAAGGCACCCTTTTGTGAAGTGAAGTCAAAGTGGTACTAAACAGGAATTCCCTAACAGGAATACTGTCCTGAATGTACTAGCAGTAAAGCAGTAAAACGCACTGTGTCCTGAATACTGTGTAGCCACATTCAGTATCAGTCAACGTCTGTACTAAAACTTCCTGTATCCTGGATCCTTAGGAAGGTTTCTAAAAATGCTTCAAGAGACTACAGCAGAGGTCCACCAGCCAAACAGTAGCCGATATGCCATAAAAGATTCCTGCAAATGCAGGTATATCTCCCAGGGATGCCACAGCCCTCAAGCTAGGTTTTATTCCCCCAGGAACAAGAAACCCCTCTGCCCTGGGTTCCAGCCCATTTTTACTTCTCTCATTCCCCTGCTGGTCACTCTCTATATTGACCAGGGATTGGCTGGAGAGCAATTAAATATGCATGCTGGAGTCTGTGCTCTTCCACCCACTATGTTCTAGGGTCCCCTGGGAGATAGGGGGAAGTAGCCGAGCCCACACCAGCTGAACCCAGAGCAGACCTTACCTAACAATTACAGGGAGGCCAAAAAATAAATTTAAACAAACAATAGCTTAATGGGGTGCTACATATGTGTTTCAATATAGTGAATGGCGGCCACAGTATGCAAGTGAGATTATGGCCAGAGTCTATGTGGTGGTCGGGTAGGCTGAAGATCAGCAATCAAGGTACTTAAAATATAATGAGATGGTTTGGGGGCTGTAGAAAAGAATAAGAGTATTAAAATGGCCTTATCTTTTAAAACTGTATTCCAGCCCACTGCAGTCTCAGATTGAAAAGCACCTACAGAAAAAAAAAAAATCTCTTTCTGATGTTTGATAACAATTACTTTAAAGTATGTAACATTGGGACAATTTTTATCTAGTAGTTTGATATAAATGCTGAGGGATTTTCCTGCCACTCATTATAACTGACGGAGTGTCTTGGAAAAGCTACAGAACATCTTCAGCATCACAGAAGTGCAGTTGAACGTGACTAACTACTACTCGATATACCATGACCTAGATGAATTAGAACCTTCACAGATATTGATGCACTTTGCCAAATATTGTTGAAACCCTTCTTTTTTTTAATTTATTTTGCTTGAAAAAAGACAACTACTTCCATGCTGAAAATATAAATATATTCTACATTAAACATGTACAGTGCCCATTGATGCCAACGAGGAGGTACTACATTTTGGAAATATCACTGTCCCCACCAACAAGATGAACATAGCCAAGGCTGGCTACATGTAGTAGCAAGGGATAATTATGTAGTGGGGCCTCATACAAATACTCTGTGGACAGGCACAATTGCTGCAGCTAAATGAGCTTTCATGATAGTGTCGACTCTAATGATATCCTGCCTTGGTTTGTGAGGTAAATGCCACGAGGGCAGTAGTCTGTTTCAATCACGGCCCATTTATAAAGCTCTTTGGCTGCTGTGCTGTTGCTTCCTTATCGGTGTAAAACAAAGTGACACGCTGAAGATTGAAAGGCGCAACTTTGAGCAGAATAACTCAGCCGGCCAGCTGTTGGGCCTAATCCCATTTCCTCACGTCTCCTCGGCTGTTGCCAAGCATCTTCGTGGTGAGGAGCCTACGTGATATGTTTTCAGCGGTTTTGTTCTCAGCGAGGAACAAATGTCTCGTATTGTACACAGAGCGTTCCCAGAGCCACCTCACAGCAACCTAAATTGTCTCACAGAAGCTTTTACCAAGACCAGAAGACCAGATAACATTTGGCCCTTCTATTAGAGTGGAACTGTATTGGTTTTTGGACAATGCTATGTATTTTTCTTACGTGATTAAGATATATATATATATATATATATAAATAAAATCCACTTACAGACCAAGTTCAGAAGTTTAAATCAGTGTTTTTTGCAAGAAAGTTACTTATAACCCCAAACATTATACTGTATATATATATATATATATATATATATATTTATTTTTTTAAATAAATAAGTAAAAACACACACACACACATATACATACATATACAGTGGGGATCGAAAGTTTGGGCACCCCAGCTAAAAATTTGTATTAATGTGCATAAAGAAGCCAAGGAAAGATGGAAAAATCTCCAAAAGGCATCAAATTACAGATTAGACATTCCTATAATATGTCAACAAAAGTTAGATTTTATTTCCATCCTTTACACTTTCAAAATGACAGAAAACAAAAAAATGGCGTCTGCAAAAGTTTGGGCACCCTGCAGAGTTAATATCTTGTACTGCCCCCTTTGGCAAGTATCACAGCTTGTAAACACTTTTTGTAGCCAGCGAAGAGTCTTTCAATTCTTGTTTGAAGTATCTTTGCCCATTCTTCCTTACAAATTCTTCTAGTTCTATGAGATTTCTGGGCTGTCTGTCACGCACTGCTCTTTTAAGGTCTATCCATAGATTTTCAATTATGTTGAGGTCAGGAGATTGTGAAGGCCATGGCAAAACCTTCAGTTTACGCCTCTTGATGTAATCCCCCGTGGATTTCGGGTGTGTTTAGGATCATTATCCATTTGTAGAAGCCCTCCTCTCTTTAACTTCAGCTTTTTCACAGATGGCATCAAGTTACCATCCAAAATTTGCTGAAATGTTATTGAATCCATTTTTCCTTCTACTCGTGAGATGTTCCCTGTGTCACTGGCTGCAACACAACCCCAAAGCATGATTGATCCAACCCCATGCTTAACAGTTGGACAGAGGTTCTTTTCATTAAATTCTGTGCCCCTTCTTCTCCAAACGTACCTTTGCTCATTCCAGCCAAAAAGTTCAATTTTAACCTCATCAGTCCACAGAACTTGTTTCCAAAATGCATCAGGCTTGTCTATATGTTCATTTGCAAAGTTCAAATGATGATTTTTGTGGTGAGAACGTAGAAGAGGTTTTCTTCTGATGACTCTTCCATGAAGACCATATTTGTACAAGTATCTCTTTATAGTGGAATAGTGTACCACAACTCCAGTGTCTGCCAGATCTTTCTGGAGGGATCGTGCAGTCAAACATGGGTTTTGAATTGTTTTTCTCACAATCCTGCAAGCTGTTCTGTCTGATATTTTTCTTGGTCTTCCAGATCTTGCTTTAACTTCCACTGTTCCTGATGACTGCCATTTCTTAATTACATTCCGAACAGAGGATATTGACATCTGAAAACGCTTTGCTATCTTCTTATAGCCTTCTCCAGCTTTGTGAGCGTCAACTATTTTCAGTTTCAGTTTTCTAGACAACTGCTTAGAAGAACCCATGGTGCTGATTGTTGGGGCAAGGTCAGATGAGTCTGGGCATTTAAAACCTTTGAGATTGACATAACCTGGTCTTCCCAGACGATGATTGAGAACAATCCATGACACTGGCAGGTCTCAGCTTTGCAAAGGGGGCAGTGCATGCTATAAATTCTGCAGGGTGCCCAAACTTTTGCAGACGCCATTTTTTTTGTTTTCTGTTATTTTGAAAGTGTAAATGATGGAAATAAAATCTAACTTTTGTTGACATATTATAAGAATGTCTAATCTGTAATTTGATGGCTTTTGGAGATTTTTCCATCTTTCGTTGGCTTCTTTATGCACATTAATACAAATTTTTAGCTGGGGTGCCCAAACTTTCGATCCCCACTGTATATATATATATATATATATATATATATATATATATATGTGTATATGTGTGTGTGTGTTTTTACTTATTTAAAAAAAAAAAATATATATATATATATATATATATATATATATATATATATATATATATATATATATATATGTGTTTTTACTTATTTAAAAAAAAATTATATATATATATATATATATATATATATATATATATATATATATATATATACATACATACACACACACACACACATATACACTTATAGCCCAAAAACGTATATATATATATATATAAAATGCTTTTATTTTTTGTTAGCAAAGACCTTAGAGAATAAAATGGTGACCCTTGCAATTTTTTATGTCACGTGGTATTTATGCAGCGGCTTTTCAAATGCAATTTCAAATACACGTTTATGAAAAAAAACAAAAAAACACAACATATACCCTAATCTTTTGTAAAATATGAAAGAGGATGTTGTGGTGAGTAAATAGATACCCAACATGTTGCACTTTAAAATTGTGTACACTCATGGAATAGTGAAAAGCTACTGTACTTAAAAATCTCCATTAGTGACGCTTTAAAAATGTTTACAGGTCATTTGTTTAGAGTTACAGAGAAGGTTTAGTGCCATAATTATTGTTCTCGCTCTAATGTTCGCGGTGATACCTCACATGAGTGCTGTGACACCGGTTACATAGGTGTGCATAACTTATGTATGCACTTTTGCGCATGAGCACGGAGGGATGGGGATGCTTTAAAAAAACTTTTTCCCTATTTGTTTTATTTTTTATTTTTACACTGTCCCTTTATTTTATTTTATTTTTTTATCACTTCTATTCCTATTACAAAGAATATAAACATCCCTGGTAATAGAAATACGCCTGACAGGTCCTCTTTAAAGACAGATGTGAAATCAAAGAGACCTCAAATCTACCTTTAAAAGAAAAAGATCAAAAAAGTTTGGATCTTTGCTTTAAAAAAAAAAAAAAAAAAAAAAAAAGTTTACATCCACTCTTGACCATAGAGGCGATCAGAGACCATAGAGTCTCTCATCACCTCTGTGAGCAGCTGGCACTGTCGGATATTTCTTAGGCGCTTCAGGTTTAACTGTAAGCCCGAGAAGCACCAGCGAGGGATGGGGGGGAGTCCCCTCCCACTGCTGCTGAAAGCAATCCAGTGGCTAATGAGCTGCTCAGCCTGCTTTCATTGGAAATGCCACTGACAGAAAAAAAAGATACCAAGGTTATGGCTGATTTCGGCCATAAACCTGGCAAGCCACTTGAAAACCACAACAAATATGTATATATATTTATTACGGCCATTGAATGGATATACAGACATGGCCAAAAATATTGGCACCCCTGCATTTCTGTCAGATAATGCAACACTTTGCCAGAAACTTGTTGCCATTACAAATGTTTTGGCATTCTCATGTTTATTTATTTTGTTTGTATTGGTATGACACAAAAAAGTGGAGAAACAAAAAGCCAAATCTGACACATTCCACGCAAAACCCCAAAAATGGACACAATTTTTGGCACCCTCAGTTTAATATTTGGTAGCATACCCCTTGGAAAAAGAAAAAATAACTGAAATCCACATAATGAAAATTCAGTGTGAATTTTGATTCATAACGAATCGCACATGTATAATATATTCACTCATACATTCATTCTTTCTGCTTCTTCCCATCAAATCCCAACAATGGCATCCAGGTTTATCATTCGTCATTTCAATTACATGGTTCCATCCATGGTTGCCAGATTTCTTTGGATTTTTGGGATCTCGATCCTCCTTTGTACACTGTCTTCAATTTTTTTATTTTTCAAAATAAAATATTCTTAAGCATTCAAAAGAGTAAGCTTAAAGTAGGGGGATTTGAGTCCTTCCAGTGGATCAGTAACACTTTAGAAGAGCATTGTTTAGAACATAGATCTTTGATATGTATAAAGAACAAACGCATTTTGTATTCTCAAAAGATACACTTCAGGTTTTTTGGGTGCAATGTGTATTTGGGGCCAGTTACTGTGCGGACAAGTCCCAACCAAGTACTTGCTGACCAATACCTTAGAATTCCCCCATATCATTCGGGGATGGGTTGTAGTCTCCTTGTTTAGTAGAGATGAGTGGACAGTTTCTCTGAACTCGATTTTGTGGCAAAATCCTAACCCCTAATTTAGAGGTTTAGGGTTACTGTATCTTTAACTTAATTTGTTAATCAAGCCATTTATCACCATGTCAGCAGTAACACTGTCACTATATTTCTCTCTAGGTACATTTGATATACACCTAGAAACAATGAACATCATTATTATTATTATACAGGATTTATATAGCGCCAACAGTTTGCGCAGTGCTTTACAATATAAGGGAGACAGTACAATTACAATACATTTCAGTACAGAAGGAATAGGAGGGCCCGGCTCGTGGAGCTTACAATCTAAAGGAAGGGGGAGGTGATACAAAAGCTGATAGCTGGGGGGATGATCTGGCGGATGTGATTCAAGTACTGTTCTTAGGTGGTGGTGGGGTAGGCTTCCCTGAAGAAGTGAGCTTTCAAAGATCACCTAAAGGCAGACAGGGTGGTGGCTGACCAGACATGCTGTGGTAGGGAGTTCTAGAGGATGGGAGAGGCTCTGGAGAAGTCCTGGAGGCGAGCGTGGGAGGAGGTGATGAGGGAGCTAGAGAGGAGCGGAGTGGGCGATTTGGGTGGTATCTGTGGATGAGGTTGATGTAGCTAGGGGCAGTGTTGTGGATGGCTTTGTAAGCTGTGGTTAGTATTTTGAATTTTATACGTTGGGTTAGTGGAAGCCAGTGGAGGGATTGGCAGAGAGGGGCAGCAGTCGCTGATCGGTTGGTAAGGTGTATGAGTCTAGCAGCAGCATTCATAATAGACTGAAGGTTGGATAGCCTGTGTAACAGTAGACCAGTGAGGAGGGAGTTGCAGTAATCGAGGCGGGATATAACCAAGGCGTGGATAAGTTGTTTTGTGGTGTCATTGGTCAGGAGGGGGCGGATTTTGGAAATGTTCCGGAGGTTGAGGCGACAGGATTTAGCCAGTGAGTGGATGTGGGGCCCAAAGGAGAGGTCAGAGTCTAGGATTTCTCCTAGCACCCTGGCATGAGGGGAAGGAGCAATGGTTGTGCTGTTGATCTTAATGGTAAAGTTGTGAGTGGGGGATCGGGGAGGAGGAAATATTACAAGCTCAGTTTTTGAAAGATTGCGTTTAAGGTAGTGATGTGACATCCATGCTGATATGTCGCTTAGTAGATTTGTGATACGTGAGGAGATTGAGGGGGTGAGCTGGGTGAGTCCAGAACAACATCATTGTTCTGGACCAACAGACTTCATAATTGAGACAATGGTGGACCACACCTATGTAATGTGCACTGTATGAGCATGGCTTCTCATACTCTGCATCAGGGGTTCATGTGGTCACAACAAAGGAGCACAATTAGTGACAGTTGTATACTATAACAGATATTGCATGAAGGAACGTAGACCTTTATGGGAGGATCACCAGGTATAATTTGAATGAGATTTGCAGATTTAAAAAGTTTAAAAACAAGGTTTGGAATAATGGTAACATGTTAAAATCCATATGAGATTTTAGTGATTGGGTTTGGATGGACTAAAAACAGCATTGCTCCAGAGACAAATCATTATAGAGTGCTGTACAGCATAGAGAGCCAGCCACCCTACGCATGGTTCTTCCAAATGTCGCTAAGATGAAACTCTGGCAAGGTTAGCAGAGGAAAGTGCCTCATATTTCTTGGTAATTTGTGTCTCACTGTGGTTCATTGCTGTGACATAGATGTTTCTTCATCCCGGCATCAGGGAAGCAAAAAAGGTTTGCCTATTATGTGAACAAATCGTCTCAATAAAAGACCTCGGCCTGCAGCCGACTGGCGGAGGACTTCCATCTTTCACACTTTGCGATGGTTTTTTGTATAACGTGCTATCTTTGTTTGTCATAATAAATCTGTCGGTTTAAATGTCACATTTATTCTACATCAATTGAGCATGGAACATTGCGTACTTTGAAAAGCTGCGTCCCAGAGGCCTGAAAATTTAGGTGCACATTACAGAAAATGCTCTCATTTGTTCCTTCATCGAGAATTACAGCAATAAATTATATAGGTGACAATATGTGTGTGTTAAGTGGAGGGAGGAGGAAAAAAATGAAGCAACACTGATAAAGCCTTTATCTGTTTAAGCTTTTTGGAATTACCTTTTTTAAAGCTGAATTCTAGGTTCCCTTAAAAAGCACAGCTTGCAGGCATCAGGCAGAAAAATGAAGAGAAACTAAAGCCAATCTGTTTAAAAAAAAAAGGGCTTCTGCAAAAAAAGACTGTTCATTAGTACCTCTCCGGTGGACCCTCGTTGTCTTGCTGAAGCTACATACTTTGGGAGAACCTTCACATCTAACACTTCTTGGAGACAGATGCATTTGCCCCCCCCCCCCCCCCACACACACATACAGTTAATCCATCCCTCAGCCTGTGAGAAGGATGCAGCCTGGTGTGCCAGCGGCAGAGATTACACAGAGGCAGAGTAATATAAACTGTCTATTGTAAAACTATCCAACAGGGTATAATCAGGCCTGCAAGTGAGCACAAGTATCCAAAGACACTTACAGAGCCAATAGTAGTGGAATTGTAGCTTGAAAGCTTCTGCAATGAGGAGCGGGAATGTGGCCTGGCCAGTCCAACCCAACTGGGAGCCTTCCAAGGTGGAGTTAGTGTGGTTCCTGCACTTTCCCCACACCTCTGGAACCTCTCCCTGTCACTAAGTGCTGTCCTTGACAGATAGGGAACCTGTCCCTACAATAACCACTCACAAAATGCGTGATAAATCAAGGAGCCAGTGGTTTAAATAAGCTCTGCCCACACCCAAGATGGCAGTGGAGTTCTTGTGGGGCACCACCGTCCAATTGGACAGCTGTACTCCTGGCGACTTCAGGAAATCATAAAGGAACTAAGTTCCTCACAACTTCCTTCCCTTTCTTATAAAAATAATATATGTAGAAAAAAAATGTGCTTTTTTTTTTGTAATGAGCTTGCAAAACATTGCAACTGCGATTAGTGGATTGCGGATGCAATGCCAGGCCCCCGAAGACTGTTCCTCCAGCTCTATGTTCGAAATGAGGTATAGAGCACCAATGGATTATTAGTGCAAAGATCACCATACTTGTGTTTCATTGAGAACTACAAGTCCATCTGTCTTGGTGGAACCCCATACAACCGCACCAATTTCAAATGTGATAGCTGATTCAGATGCTGTCAGGGGGTGGGGGGGTGGGAAGGGGCAATGGGTGGGGGGGGGGAAAGTTGGTCATTCTGGAGGTAAGATGGTCCTCTTGGTACCATGCTGCACATTACACCTTAAATATGGGACTAACATGCAACATGGACTTGTAGGTGGAGTTAACCTTTAAATAGCCTTTTCTTTTTGATTTACTTTTTCCAGTTCCCTACTCAGTTTTTGGAAGCAGTAAAATTCACATTTTCTGCATCCTATATGTTTTTTTTTTATTGTTTATGGTGACAACAAATTAAGCTATAGCATATGGGGATCTCATGATAGCCTGGTCTGGTGATCACTTCAAGCCTCACACTGGTTGTGGAATGTCCATGCATCACCTTATAGACCAGTCCAGACTGCGTAATCTGTGAGCTGGCATCTAGATCCAGAAATTACGGTAGATGCTGGCTCAAAATAATGTTGATACATAGAGTAAATGGCATAGACATTTAGAGTAGCAGCTTGAAGAATGACTTGCTTCGTGTAAAGTTAGTTTCTTTGTTAAAAATGTGCAATTTAATTTAGATGTATATCCCTTTATGCAATCTAAATTTAATTATAAGGATTCAGTTCTGCTTTAATTAAATCCAATTTTCCCATTTTCAGACAACTAAAAGATCCCACAGCTAATGGCCCTTAATTACTAGCACGAAAAAATGTCATACTAAATAGCTGGCCAACGGCAAAGTGTTCATGTCCTCAACAAAAGCAGTTTTTGAACTTTTGTGAAGAATTGGTTATTATGGGTTATCTGATATGTAACAGTGACATCTTAGTTGTTTCCAAATTCATGAAAACTCAAGTGATATAAATACATTCCTGAACACATAGGAGGGGAGAAGTGCAAAAACAGAGCATATGATGCATTCTATTGGTTAATAATGATAGCTCCAATAAAATATATGTAAATTCAGAACTTTTTTTTTTTTTAAAGTAGAACTAAAGTCTGCAATATATACACTAATATATATATATATATATATATATATATATATATATATATATATATATTGGTGCAGCGGTACTCTGGATATACCTAAATAATAACTAAGTAAACACATTTGTAGTGATAAAGGACAACTTATGAGTGACAAATCTTATTTGATAATATATACAGTGCATAAATGATCATAAAGTGAATTGATCCACAAAAGGATCTTAAAGTGAAATAAAGTAAGTAAACATAATAATGAAAAACAGTGAAAACAAAAAGTCCAAATGGGATTTACGATGATGTGAAAATTTTGAAGAAAAATTGTGAATCCCTATAAATGGGATCAAATGTTCTCACAAAAAATAGTGGCCAAAGGGCTATAATTAAGCCAAAATAAAGTGAAGAAACTGTGACGTATGAGAATCCCAGATTGAATTTCACAATAGTGACAAGTGCTGTGATAAACCAACACAAAATGAAATAAGCATAACTGATGTGATATTAAAAAATGATTGGAAAAATCTTATTAATAAAAAATCGTAAGCAATAAGTGCAAAGAAAAAGCTCAAAGGTGTGTAAAATACCAAAAATTCCAACTTCTTTAGAACACGCAGGTGATAAAGTGGATATGCATAACAACCAATAGGAAATAATCCATAAGCTGCTGAATTGCCCCCTCACCTGCTTGCAGCGATCCAAAAGGGCCAAAGCGCTTGTTGGAATACAAAAAAGGACCTTCCACGTTTAGGTTCCCCTACCAGGATGATATCCGTTCACAGTGGTGATATCCCATCACAGGTATATGAAAAGAAGCAGCAGGGTCCCCTCCAGGGATGGTATAATCATATAAAGCCAGCTCACATTCAGATTTGGACTCTCCCTGTCACCCGCACTCTGCTCTTCCTCTGTCCAGCACAACACACACACACACACTTTCTGCCAGCTTGCTATGGGGGCACCCAAGCAGGCTCGCTTCAGAGCTGTTGCTCTGTGTGTCCATTCACACACAGAGTGCAATTTGGCCCCATCCCTGCTCTTTCCTCTTTGGCTCACTACCTGTGGCTAAAGGCCCCTGGCTAAATCAAGTCCACCACAAGGTGGTTACCTAGAAGGACCAACGTGGTATACCAAGGTTGAGTTTATTACAAAAATATAAAATGTATAGTATGCAAATAGAATTTTAGCGTTACCCTTGTGAGGGACACTTGTATGTTGCCCCGGTTTCCCCTTGCTTCACCACGCAGCAAGGCGCGCACACACTTTGTCTCGTTGTCTTCAATGACCAATCTAGGGGATGTTTTGTTTTTGGAGTTGTATTGTAGAACTGGGAATAGGGATGGGGAGTTGTAGTAGGATACTCCAGAATTAGAACTATTCACATTGAAGACATCTGAACTTATCTCTTAGTTGAGCAATGTAAACGTCCCAGCTAAGAGCAGATAGCATACTTGTAACATATAGCAGCATGTAGTTTTAGGAGTGAGCCAAGTCCCTTTAGCTATAGTAGTAGTAACAGGATTAAGCTCCTCAGGTACAGGCTCGTTACAGCAGACTGCAACAGTCTAGAAGTAATAGCAAATGAGCAAAGTCCTTTGCAGTAGCATCAATTGGACATGCTCTTCAGAACACTAGCCAGTAAAAACAATAAAATAATATAATCTTGCGCGCTTCTATGGATAACTACTACTAATAACTCACTTCAGTGTAAAATATATAATAAAGCCAAAATGACTTTGTTTTTCCAAAATAAATAGCCGCTAGTGCACCCAAACCTTCTCATATCAGGATTAACTTATAAATACAGTGATCAGTGCAGTGCTACAAAATATTAATAAATTACAAAATGAAATCACAAAATAAATTCCTTAATCTTCATTAGAATGCTTCCATCCTTCTGTAACCACCAAGTGCTCCAAAACATATATGTGCAAATATTCCGCCACCAGATGTCTGCTCACCTCCAGCAATATGACCTCACATGATACTATGTTTGGTCTAACTATGCTTTTGGTCCCAGTATGGACACTATAGATGGACTTGATGGACCCCAGCTATCATTCACAACTCATCCGGAATTTCGCTCCAACCATCACAGCACCTCACAAACAATAGACTCCACATAGTGCATAAACTTTAAAACATTTTAATATCTGAAAGTAAGTAAATTGCGCACTCACATGTGAAGGGTGCCCAATCGCACCAAGTACAATTAGTCTCTGTTATTATAAATATATCCGAGATCCATAGACCTGTGCCATGGAAAGTCAGCAATGGTTGAACTTATGCAGTGGGTAAGACACAATGATTACCGTGATGTCAATCAATGAGCACCGATACCACCACTACCATCTACGGCTGACGTCACGACGCTCCACGGAGCTGGTGACGGTAGCAGCAGGATCCTGTATAATAATAAATAATAATATCATCGCCCATGTAACCCCTTAAAAAAAAGTTTGTAATTAATTAATTGCAATTTATATGTATCATTCTTACAGCATATTATCACCAAAATATTCATGTAGTTACAAATCCCAAAAAAGCAATTTCGTCATATCTTAGAGCAACAACATTTTCCAAGGCATTATCAACATTAGCTGGAAAGTTGCACAAATGTACTCTCACAGGATCATAACATCAAATGGTAAAGATGTCTGAGGGCCGGCAGCTCTTAAAGCCGACAGGGAGATGAGATGCATATGTAAAGTAGATGAAACAGCACCCACGCCTCATAAAGTATGTTAATTGTTAATTTAAACAGATTAAAAAAGTTACTAAAGAGCACAGAAGACGACTATGAAGAAAGGGTATGGCCCAGGAATAGCTTCAGCCTTACCAGGCACCACTAAACATGTTTTGTTGTATAAAATACACAAGCTTTGCACAGTCTATCCTTCTGTGGATGCTAAAAGTGGGATATTTACTCTAATGTTGGGGCAATCCACTCAGTGGTGAAGATCAAAGGTGCTCAACCTGTGGCCCTCAGAGCCCTCTTATGTGACCCTCAACCTCAAACCAGGGAAATGCATGCCCGGGGTTTGGCAACCCGTTGATTGAGATCTGGGCTTGCCGACCCGCCATCCCAGAGCATCAAAATGCATTGAGCCGGTGCCGGCAGCGGAGGAAGCAGGCACCTACGAAGAGCAGGAGCCACATAAGCTGATGCTTCCTCTGTTGTGCCAGCTCCTGTCCCAGGAAGAGTGATACCAAGAGCACTTCATAAGCTGGAAAAGGAAAACATCAGTGTGTTAAAGAACACATACACTGCACTTTTGTGATGGTGTGTTTTCAGAAAGTGTACCACACCTGCAAGATATAGTAGCAGTCAATGGCAAAGCGCAACTAACCCCGGAAAGCCACATGTGCACTGAATTGCACCTGTGGTGTGGGTAAACCACAATGCATCAGTGTGAAAGCAGCCTTATTGGGGATTCAGGGCAGTAAGGGCTCATTTACATTTGTGGTTTGGGGGGGGGGGTGAAACCCCATAGTTGAGATGTGTTTTTATTACACCCCCCAACTACTGGTGTATCATCAGGGGTTGCAACCCCACTCCATTCTACTGGGGGCCTGTGCAGCCTCCCTGTCACATTCTGGTTTACACTTGGACAGGTGGGGTGGCATAGACAGGAATCAATACTCTCCATTTTCCTGCTGCAACCACTGAAAGCTAGCTTCTCCGTCTCTCTTTCCCGCCAGCATTCAGTGACTCCAGAAGGAAAATGTTCATTATGCTACTCAAAATAAAAACCATGAACCGTTTTATTTCATTGTGGCCCATGACCGGTTACCAAATCACTTAAGTGGCCCTCGCTCTCCAAAAGGTTGAGCACCCTTGGTGTAGATCCTTTATACAGAGTTCACATCAGCCAGGAACTACAGTATGTTTCGGGGCTTAATGACCCACTTTTATTTAAAACAAAATGTAAAAAGTTACTGAGAAATAAAAAGGATGGATGCACATTGGGATAGGAAAGTCAAAAATCGGAGCTTTATTGAAGTAAAATACACACAAAACAACACAGTGACGGGAACTGGGAGCAATATGTTGACGTGTTTCACATTAGAATGCACTTAGTCATACCATAGAACAGCTGAGAGCATTTCCCATTAAGTATGTCTAGTGGGTACAGTGTAGTGTTGCATGCAGTGAACATACAGAGTCCCGGTTGCCAGAAACAATATATTGTAAAAGACGTTCAATTTATACAAAATGGCTTGATGGGAAGACTCCCATTCAGTGTCATTTACAACTGTTCACCGGTGAAACAGACCGGAACATTTCCCTAACACTCAACACTGTCCCTGACAGATGGGGAACCTGCCCCATCCTAGCCACTCACATAAAGCCAAACCCAGGAGTCAGTGTATTAAATAGATTCTGTCTGACCCTAGAAGACTGTCGCGATCACACAGGGCATGAGCATCCAACTGGATCCCTGGCCAAGTGTCCAAAGAAATCATAAAGAAACTCAGTTTATCTTAACTTCCTCCGCCATCTGCATTGTTGCTGCGGGCGATCTCCGCCTGCAGTGGAGACTACAGACTGCACCTGCCCAGGGGCGGACTGACCATTCGAGCACTCGGGCATTGCCCGAGGGCCCGGGGTCAGTAGGGGGCCCCATGAAATGCCCCTGGTACCTTTTTTATAGGCTTTTTTGAGTGTGGGCAAGGACACATGGGATCAATGATCACCCATTGCCCGGGGGCCCCATGAGTTGTCAGTCCGCCCCTGCACCTGCCTACATGTATACCACATTTAACAATCATATGGCTGCGCTCAATCAGCAGTCAAAGAACTCCCACATTAAAATCCATATTTATAAAAAGAAAAAGGAAAAAACATTGTACAAAGCTAAAAAAAAATTACTAATTCCCATTAAAGCAAGAAATTGTCAAAACACAGGGATGAGTCATGGTTTTTAAGTATATGGCAGTAGCCCGCTCCTTAACCAGCTATTCATAATGAATAAAAATGAAATAAATGCATTCAATAAATTCCTTATAACTTTTTTTTTTCAGATTCGTTGACATTCATTACTATGTCTATTCGGAAATTCGGATACATCCGAATTTCCAAAAATCAAATTTTCATCCAAAAAACAAATCCTAATGAAACAAAATGCACGTCTACTTTCCTCTCAGACCCCTGAATTGCAGCTATAGCTATCCTCCAGGACCACCATAAAACTGTCTGACCTAAATTAAAGAGACAATTCCACTAGGTGGCATGCAGCTCATTGGACCTATAACGGAGCTCCACCTAAATGGGGATGTTCCGCTTTAAGGCCTCGTCTCCGATTTTGATAGGTACCCTCTCCCACTTCTGGTGCAGTCATCTAGGCAATCAGAAGTGGAAGTTGTCCTTTCTCCTGGTAGTCTGGGACACGTGACAGGTCACAGAAGACTATGGGACTATTCAGAAGGTGCAGCACTACTCGCGCATGAGCAGTCGGCACCTGGCTGTGAAGCTGCAAGCTGTCACAGCCGGTTACCCACAGTTAGGATGCCGGCTCTGGGCAGAGAGGACAGCCAGTGAAACCAGCCATGGTGATGACACCGCTGGATCATGGGAAAGGTAAGTGGCTGTTTTTTAAAAGTCAGCAGCTACAGTTTTTGTAGCTGCTGACTTATTTTTTAACATTTTGATTGGAGCCCTGCTTTAACTCGTAGTGTGACCAATGGCGTATTAAGGTTTTGTGCTGCCCTAGGCAACACAAAAATCGGGCACCCCCTACGGAGAGAGCCTGACATTGACCAAGAGCACCCCTACCCACCCCCCCGAGAGAGTCTTCCACTAACACCCCCCCCCACAGCGAGAGAGAGAAAGACACTCACTTTCACAGCTCTGGACATCCCCTGGAATGAGAGTCGGGTTCTCCATACACCATCAAGCAGTCCGCACTCTCTCTGGGATCTCACCTGGTCCCCATGCTGCATGTGTTCCTTCTTCTGGGGGGGCACTGCTGCCCCCCTGAAAAATGCCACCCTAGGCAAATGCCTTGTTTGCCTTGTGGTAAATACGCCCCTGAGTGTGACTGCACATTTATTAACGTATGTGAATTTCTGGAGTCCAGCTTTAAATGTATTTAATTATATGCAAGCAAGATAAGTATCTTAATCTGATATGGTTTCAGTATCTTGCAAACGTGATGCAGCAGAACTCAGAACAGGAAAGGATGAAGCAGCACAGGGAGCCAACTAGTTTATGTGCCTATGAGGAACATGCTGATAAGAGGAGAAAGCAGAGTAACAGATGGATGAAATCATCAATGTGCTGCTTCTCCTTCACTGTCCTGTTGTGGGCGGATCCATGACAGCCTGGGTTTATTGGAAGTCATTGAATGATGCTGGTTGTCAACCCTGAAGACTAAGAACATCTAGTGGGGGGGGGGGGGGGGGTACTGCGGTGAAACACTCTGGACTAAAGTGTATATTGTAGGAAACATTTTTTTTTCAGTTCTGCTTTAGGCTATCTTGTTCACATTAAATATTAAACAGGATTAATGCAGCAGCATTTCAATTTGTGTCTTAAATGTCTCCAGGTGTCAAGCCCAGAATCAGATTGGTGGCTGTAAATGATTCCTACTAATATTTTTCGTCCTATTAGGCTTTCAGTATGTGAGAAAGAGCTGGAAGCCGATAAGAATGTGTTTGGAAGCATCTCTCCTGCCTCACAAACAAGGGTTCTTGGATCATCAGATTACCAACAAAAGGTAGCAGGATAGGCTGGTATGCTATTGGTATGCCTGGATAAAAAACTGAATTATTGACCAGTAGGTTGGAATCCATGCATTTAGTTTTTACTTTTATCTGCGATGTACCTTTAAATAAAGCTAGGAGTGATCGAAGGTCAATATTTGTTTACAGTTTACGCTGGCTACCATAATGTGAATATAAAAAAATTATAATAATAATAAAATAATAATAAAAATAAAAAAGGAGAAAAATCCAGTTTTCACTAAGCCAAGTTCTGTTCGCTTGAGATATTGCACACAAGAAGAGGAAGAGATAAACCATGCGGCTTTTCCCTAACACAATGATTATTTTCCATTTTCTGGTTTTAGAGGGCGATCAAACAGCTTGCGGATCTTATTATGCTCTCTGGGTTTTATTGAGGACGATGTGTTTTGCAGATACATGTGTAAACATTTCATTGATAATAATGCGGTATAAACCTGTCTCACCCAAGTTCCGCCAATGTTTGTGACCTTGTTTTGTTGGGACGTACAATGCCTGCAATCTGACTCCCATTTATATATTACACTCCATGCTCTGCTGTAAGTCTGAGGATAAACAGAACTGAGCACGTCTGACCGCCAGGCGATGTAGCAGCTGAACTACGCAGGGTAATAGTTTATAATTGGTATCATTTAATACATTCAATACATTAAATCACAATGATCAAAGGCAATTACAACCCATATTAATGCTGACCTCTAGAAAGTACATTATGTCCATACAGTCATAAATTTGTTAAAATATCCTCTAACCCTTTGAGGACCAAGGGACGTATTTGTCCCATGTTTTTAATTGCCCGTATCATCTGATTAAGACCCTAAAATATGTTCTTTTTTTTTTTGGTTTGAGTCAAAATATTAGTTCTTATCAACAAATGGATCTAGCTTTTTGCCAATTATTTCATGAAATGGCTTAGTTACAGCAACTGAAGTGTACGAAATTTAAAAACAAAAAATTGATTCTTTTGGCGTTCCGTAATCTTATGGTCCTCAAAGGGCTAAGCCCCCATTCACAATAGTGTAGCTCGACATGTGGTTAAACGGCACATTGCCATGCTTAGTGTAAAGTATACTTTGGGGTATCGCTCCAAGCTGTCGACGGAAGAAAAAAGATCACCCTATCGGCAAGCGAGAATAGGGGAGCATGAGTCCGAGTGATTCCAGTGTCAGCCAATACAAATAAAGGGATGGACGTTGCTCAACCGAACCCAGGAGTCCAATGTTGAGGAATGTTAAAACGAGTAAAAAAAGGGGGGATGTGAAAAGAAATTCACAAGAAAAAATGGTTACATAATGGACAGAGAGCGATAACCCAAAAATGTATCAAAAAATTATGCTTTATTGCAAAATTTGCAGATGTTTAGGCATTTTGGTAAATACCACAGTTAGCCATCACCACAAAATGAGACAACACCAAAAACAAAAAATTCTAATAAAAGAAAGACATCATGACCGGCCATGAATATGATTGTGCTGTAAAGACAACTACACAAAGTCTAGTGTATATGCAGCAGAGGCACATAGATTCCAATGTTGAGGAATGTTAAAGCAATTCTAAAAGGTTCTTTTTTTTTGGGGGGGGGAATAACAACCATGTCTATACTTACCTACTGTGTGCAGTGGTTTTGCACAGAGTAGCCTGGATCCTCCTTTTCTCAGGTCCCTCACAGGCTCTCCTGGCCCCTCGCTCCTTTTGGGTGACCCCACAGCAAGCAGCTTACTGTGGGGGCACCCACTGCTCCATGTGTCTATTCACACATGGAGCTGTGGCTTGGCCCCACTCCCTCTCTCTCCTCATTGGCTGACTGGCTGTGATTGACAGCAGTGGGAGCCAATGGCTCTCACTTGCTGTCTCAGCCAATAACGAGGCAGAGACCTGGGACAGCCAAGGCTGTTGTTCACATTGCTGGATCGCAATGAGGCTCAGGTAAGTATTGAGGGGACTGAAGGCACTGCTGAACACAGAAAGTGTTTTACCTTCATGCATAGAAGGTACAAAAACCTTGAGCCTTTACAATCACTTTAAAGTGGAGTTCCACTCACGCTGTCAAAAAAATAAAAAGTCAGCAGCTACAAAAACTATAGCTGCTGACTTTTAAAAAACAGCCACTTACCTGTCCCTCGGTCCCGCAGTGTGTCCCCCACAGCACATTTCACTGGCCATCCTGTATTCCAGGAGGCTGGCATCTTCAGTGTGGGCACCCGGCTGTGACAGCTTGCAGCTTCACAGCCGGGTACTCACTGCGCATGCACTTGTAGTGCTGCACTTCATGAATGGTCCTGTAGTCTTCTGGGACCTGTCACGTGTCCCAAAAGACTACAACAGGGAGGGAGGACAGTTTCCGCTTCTGGTTGCCTAGGCGATCGGACCAGAAGTGGGAGCAGATACCTGTCAGATTCGGTACCTGCTCCCCCCTGCCCCCCAAAGGTGCCAATCCTTAATGGGGAGCAGGGGAGCAATCCTTAAAGTGGAACTTCCCCTTTTGGGTGGAGCTCTGCTTTAAGGAATGGCCTCAGCCACCATTCTGGCCATGCCCTCTGACGTGTTTCATCCCACCCACTGGTGCTTGGTCAAAGAGGACATTGTCATGCTTGACGCTTAGGGCAGCCTATTCATTTCAATGGGCCAACCTATGCACAACAAACTCGGCAAAGAAGCTAATGCACAATTTTGAGCTTCTAGTGGGTTTTAACTGTGCTTTTTTGTGTGTTTGTCTGTGTTCTTGGGCACAGGGCTAGTGCAATAATTTTTGTCTACACAGGCAAAAGTGCATTTTACTGACCTCCCCCCATCGTCCTCCTGCCACCCACCCACCCTTTATGTTATGGGGTGCAGCGTGAAGGACATACTGCTGCATTTAAAATTTGAATCAAACTGCCTCTGAAAGGTGTGTGTAATGAAAGGGCGGGCTTATTCACTCCCCACATCTCATTGTCTACAGCCACGCTGGTAGCTTCTTCACGTTACACCCGTAATGTGATGGGGTGCACCATGAAAAATGTTGCACAGCATTGAAAATTTGAGCTCCGCAGAAGTGCCACTAAACGTCAGTGTGTAATAAGGGGGCAAGGTTATTCATTCCCCGCTTCCCCCCCACTGGCTACGGGCAGCTGGCAAGTGAGGCAAACTAAAACATCCAGGCTGCACCCAGTTGGAGAGAGAGTGAAGCAGTAGGAAACAGAAGACAAGCATTTTAAAAATCTGAATCCCCAGAAAGTGGCTGATGATTTGAATTTTACCACCCCCACCATACTGGCTCCCTAAGATGGCTACCTAAGCAGCCTTATGCTGGCAGCGGCACTGCTTCCATACGTACAAACACACCTGTTGCTTGGCACATTTGGGGTACCATTAGCAATGGAGGACACCACAAGAGCGAAAGGTTTTTTTTATTATTTGTGCATTTAATGTATTTCATGCTTGGTATTTACCTGCAAAAGTCTCCCTTGTGTAGACATCCCAAAGCCCCGGGACTGCTGCTGGGCACCATCATCTTGGATGTGATGTCAGTAGCTCCAGATAACTCAAAGTTGTCACTCAAGTGCCACTCTGTAGTAATCCCCTTCACTCCTCTCACAGCACCTACATAAAAGGTTATGTATGGAAGTGAGAGGAGGGGCAGAGGAGCTGGGCCATCAAAGACAGCAATTAGACACTCCCAGAAGAGGAGAAGGCTATGACATGCAAGAAGATAGGGGCTAGAGAATTGGTTAGTTATTTTTCTAGCACAGTGTGGAGTGAATTGGAGTAGAACAGAACTGATAACACTGCAAGCAAGCCTTCACAATACGTGATTTTCTATGATTTTCTATGCATTGTTTAAGCTGGTGATAGGGTCTCTTTAACTGTAATAGAGAAAGTGGTGCCAATCTACTGGCTGGTCAATGGGGCAGAGGTGTGTGAATAACAAGAGTGACTGCACAGAATAATCAACTGTTTGGGAATATGACTGTTAAGATCTCAGAAGTGGGGACAGGTAAAAGTAAAAGTAGAATTTGGGGAAGAGGGTGAAAGGAAAGGGAAAGGGGACTGGTGTTATAAGATAAGATGAGAGTATTACAATTACACCCATGCAGAGCAAAGCAACAAGTTCACTTTCAAGCTAGGGTACATCGTCTTTTGCCCCTCTCGGGGGATCAGGAAATAATTTTTTCCCCTGCAGGAGCAAATTGGATCATGCTTTGCTGGGGTTTTTTCCCTTCCTCTGGATCAACTGTGGATATAGGATTATAACTTTTTTTTTTTTAATGGTTGAACTGGATGGACCTTTGTCTTTTTTCAGCCAGACTTACTATGTAATTATGTAACTATGCATCTGCCATTAAGTTCAATGTTAAAACCTCTAAAGGGCATTAAGGAAAAGTAAGTACATGTTTAATAATGCAGAGGCATTTAGCAAGTAAATTTACTTTTGTTAAATTGATGTGGCCAGCTACTGAAAAAGATAGTTCACGTCATACAAAATTCAATACCATGATATTCTACAGGTAGTGAGGCTTTTAGGGTTGGAAAACGTATTATCTACTCTGCAAGCTGAACCCCATTATAATTTGAGGGGGCTACTTAAGTGATGCAAAGTAGACATGTGCTTTTAAAGGGGTAGGGGTTACACATACATTTTTGGCTACCACCAAACAACCTTACCCAAAATTTCAGAATGACTGAGCTCTATAAACATTTTTGTGTTGGTTATGCATGACTGAATTAAAATGTTGCACACAACACGGAGGCTCTCCCATTGAGGTTGGATAGTGGCTTCCATCTAGCAGCACTAGGGTCATCAGTTTGAATCGCAGCCACGGCACTACTTGCACAGAGTTTGCATGTTCTCTCTGTGCCTGCATGGGTTTGCTCTAACATTCCAAAGACTTTTCTAAATTGACCCTAGTATGTGTATGTAGGAATGTGAGTTAGGGGTCTTAGATTGTACACCACTTAACCATTTCAATACCGGGCAATTTTACACCTTCCTGCCCAGGCCAGTTTTCACGTTTCAGCGCTCTCACACTTTGAATGACAATTGCGCGGTCATACAACATTGTACCCAAACTAAATTGTTATCATTTTCTTCACACAACTAGAGCTTTCTTTTGGTGGTATTTAATCACCGCTGGGGTTTTTATTTTTTGCTAAGTTAACAAAAAAAGACAAAAATAAAAAAAAAAAACCCACATTTTTCTTTGTTTCTGTCTGTTATAAAAGTTTACAAATAAATAATTGTTCTTCATAAATTTAGGCCGAGATGTATTCTGCTACATGTCTTTGGTGAAAATAACCCAAATTAGGATGTATTATTTAGTTTGTAGGAAAGTTATAGAGTTCACAAATTATGGTATAGATCTGAATATTGATCAATCCTGAAGTACTGACAGCCAATCAAATTTCTTGAAGTCCAAGAATGTCAGAACAGTACAGATATCCCCAAATGACCCCTTTTTGCAGAGTAGACAGTCCGACGTACTTCATAAGAGGCATGGCGAGTTTTTTGAAGTTGTATTTTTTTTGTCATAATTTTTCGGAAAATGAAAAAATTAAAAAAATTATTTTCACTATTTTTTTTTTTACATACTGTCACCAGTGCAGTACAGCATCATCATATAACTGGCATTGAACAGGGACACTGACTGGTGACAGTATGAAAAAAAAAAAATATATATATATATTTTTTTTATTGTGTTATTTTTAATTTATTACATTTTTTTTATTTTTTTAAGATTTTTTTTTCATATTTTACTATGACCAAAGTAGTACAATGTTACCATAGTAACATTGTACTACTTTGGGGAAGTGATCAGTATTATTTTTTTTTTACACAATTTGCTTATAGCAAAGAATTACTTTGCTATAAGCAAGCATTTACCTGAATGACATCGATTCATTCAGGCTTTTTTTTTTTTTGTGCTTAACTGTGATTTGGCCACAGCTAATCACATGACATGTGCATGTGACCTGCTGTGACCATTCACAGCTAGGCACTAGTATACAATGGATGGCATGAATGAAGCCATCCATTTTATACAACTGTCATGTGACCTGCTGTGATTGGTCACAGCAGGTCCCATGGTACCAGCAAAGGGGGCCGGTACTCAGATCTGTCATCAGCCGTGCCCGAGGTACATGGCCAGTGACAGATCGCGCCGCTGCGCGGCTCTGCAACCGTGCAAACTGCGCATATGCGGGAGGACGCCAAATGGCGTATACCCCGGAAAGCTACAGCATTTTTGCGGCCGCCAAGCAGCTATAGGCTGGGCGGCTAATGGTTAAGGGTTAAGGACTGATGTAAATGTACAATATACTGTATGTAAAGTGTTGTGTAAATTGATGGTGCTATATAAGTACCTTAAATAAAAAATTGAGATGATGTGGCTTTTTCTGCCTGTGCCTTACTGATGTCAGGGTGCACAACATGGCCCCAGTAACAAGGATACTGGGATATTCTTATACTTCTACTTAACCTTCTACTTAACCTAAAGAGTTAATAAAAAAAACAGACCTCATATCAGAACTTTCATCACAGCAGCTAACAGACTGCCAGAGGATCTCTTTGTTAACATCAGTCATCACTCAGCAGAAATCAGTACTTTGCCCACACTAGTCAATTGCATATGATTATCAAGGGCTGCCTGCTCAGTAGTTCATGGTCTAATCTACAGATTACACAAGCAGTACAATACACAGTTGGCTACAATAGAAATTACATAAGCAAAGTTCAACTCAGAATTCCTTGATAATATTAATAGCACTGTATAGATCAGGGACAGGCAATTAATTTTTCCAAGGGGTCACATGAGAAACTGGAACTGCTATGGAGGGCTATATTAAATATGGTAAGCTAGCACCTCCTTGGGCCAAACATACTGAACAGAGTCAGCAGAGCAGCCTGTCTATAGGAACCCCATGAGGATATTTACAGTGGGGCAAAAAAGTATTTAGTCAGCCACCAATTGTGCTCACTCATCTTTTTAAGTGGGAGAACTTGCACAATTGGTGGCTGACTAAATACTTTTTTGCCCCACTGTATATATTCACTGTTACATACTCCCCTGGCATTCTCCCAGTAGCTCAAGGGGCAGCGCTACCCCTCCAACACTGCCTAAGCCATTCAAAATGGGAAGAAATGCAACTGTCACCATCTTGGTGAACAAACGACCAATAAGAGCAGAGCACAACTGCCACCATCTTGTTAATTGGGTGGCCTGGATCCAGGGATTTCCCTCACTCAGGCCAGACAGAGACAGCCAAAAAGCCAGATATGGCCCCAGACAGTAACATGCCCCAATCTGGTGTTGGTAGAAGGCCACATCATCTAAAAGGCAAAAGTATTTGCTTTGAAGTGAGTATGAAAGTGTTCGAACCTCTGCCAGGTCTTGTTTGCTGTCTGTTTTCTTGCTAGGGAGATTGCATCTCTATTTGTCCTGGTGAACATTGATCAAATGAGGAAAATAAATTCATAATTTTGGGTTGTCACCAGACCCTAATAGCATGTATAATCATTCCTCCACTATATAAAAAAAATGTCTGAAGTTTCACTTTGAATAATAATTAGTTTGAGTAATATTTGTGAATTGTGATCTCTTGCCATCAAGTAGCAGTTGATCAAAAACACATGACCCAAGTGATTAGTGTTGATCACAGTTAAAGGAAACCTGTCACTTTGCCCACCCACTGATAATTGCTTTTGATGCACTCCCTGCCCCATTTGTCTGTCAGATCAATGGTTATAAACCCTGTATAGACTCCATGTCATAGAGCATGCCTAGCCTTAAAGACTTTTTCCCCTCTCCTGACAACCTTTGAGCTTTGTGATTGGGCGTTTAGGTTGAACACTGCATTCTAGGATTAAGGAACAAAGATCAATTGCTTGCCCATACTCAGGAGAATAGGGTGTATTTAAGAGCTCTGGCAGATAAATGGAGCAATGGGGGAGAATGGCCACAGTTTTAGAAGGTAGGGGCATCAGTTTTCCAGAGGACCTTTCCCTTTGCCTTGAATGAACAAAGTGAAAGATCTTGTTTAACATCTCCAACATGTATCAGCAGGATTATTTATAGCCCTCAGAACCCTGCAGTTTTTCTGCTATGTATGTTTAAGGCTCAGTCTAGCATGTTTAATACATATATAAGAGGTTTTTTAAAAGAAACTCTTGTTTTAATAAGCACCAACGAAACCAGATAAGTTACAAAAAAGGTTCTAGGAGAGAAGATGAAAGTACACCACAGCTGCCAGTGTGTGTAGAATAGTATTTTCTGCCCCAATCATTGTCCACTGTACATCCCTCTGCCAGATAGGATGCAGCGAACGGTGATAACACTCGGACAATTCTTCAGAAAGACACTTCCTCTCACCATGTACTCTCAGTCATGCTCTTTTATGCTCTAGAACAGTAACTACTGCTTTGTATTGATTTACAGGGGCTAAGATACAGAAAACGTAGAGCTCTCCGAGAAGGATTTTCAGAATAAATATTTGCTGAGCTCTTATCATTTTTATTTCCTATTCTGTTGGCTAGATTCTTGGAGAACCAAGAATATCGATTTAAAAAGATGTGTTTGTAAGAATGGATTTGAGTAAACTATAGGTAAAGTTTAAGGTAATGTGATTGGAATTACAGTATTTTCTGGCGTATAAGACTATTTTTTATACTTAAAAATATATCCCAAAAATTGGGGGTCGTCTTATACGCGGGGTATAAAATGTGAACCTTGAGTTTGTTTGGGTCAAGCTGGCTGGATGTGTGGTAATACTGTACATACAGTACACCGTGCTGAGCCAAACTGGCTCCAAACAAATGTCCCTATGATAGATTAATCTGTCAGCCCGCTGGATGTGCGGTATATACAGTATACTGCGCTGAGCCAAGCGGTTTCAAAATGTACCGGTACGTCCCTACTGTAATCAGCCCGCTGGATGTGTGTATGTACGGTAGCTGAGGCTACATACAGTATACACTGGGCCAATCACAGCGAGCGATGTATTCTACTAATGAATACAAAGCCTGCTCGGATTGGCTGAGTCAGAGAGGTGGGCTGATGATGTCACAACCTCAGCCAATCCGAGCAGGCTTTGTATTCATTAGTAGAATACATCGCTCGCTGTGATTGGCCCAGTGTATACTGTATGTAGCCTCAGCTACCGTACATACACACATCCAGCGGTCTGATTACCGTAGGGACGTACCGGTACGTTTTGAAACCGCTTGGCTCAGTATACTGTATATACCGCACATCCAGCGGGCTGACAGATTAATCTGTCATAGGGACATTTGTTTTGGGCCAGCTTGGCTCAGCGCAGTATACTGTATGTACATTACTGCACATCCAGCGGGCTGTATATATACTGTATACTGTATGTAGCAGAAGCTACCGTTTTACCGCACATCCAGCGGGCTGTATATATACTGTATACTGTATGTAGCCGAAACTACCGTTTTACCGCACATCCAGCAGGCTGTATATATACTGTATACTGTATGTAGCCGAAGCTACCGTATTACTGCACATCCAGCAGTAACCATCTGATTTGGAATTTGATCCATATGATGACTGTCTTACAAATGTATCACAAGATGTCATTCATGAACTTATGATGTCAGAGGATGAACATGAGGATTTTGAAGGATTTTAAGTACCGGTAAGTCATAACCATTTCAATTAAAAAATCTGATGTTTTTAAATGGTGTTGGGGGGGGGGTAGTCTTATACGGCGAGTATAGCCCAAAACCTATGTTTTAACTGGAAAATTAGGGGGTCGTCTTATACACCCAGTCGTCTTATACGCCGGAAAATACGGTATATTGAACAAATCACTTTTATCTTTACATTATAGATTACTAAATACTTTTTAGTTCAACAACAGTGATATATAATACATCAATGTAATGCTTTGTGCTCCTTTTAAAGTGGGCCTGTACTTGAATATTTTTTGTTCAGCGTGGTTTTCCTATATATGAATATCTAAGAATGCTGTTTAGCCAAACGTTTGCAGATCTCTGACCATCAAAACTATATGAGCTTGTTAGAGATCCCATTCCAAAACCATATAAAGTTGTCCCACCCTTTGGCTGTGGCTATTACAGCCTTCACTCTTCTGAAAAGGTTTTCCTCAAGGTTTTGGAGGGTGTCTGTGGGCATTTGTGCTCATTTAGCTAAAATTACAGAGGATCTCCGACAGCACAGCACAGCCACCCAGAGCAGTGTGATTACAGTGAAGCGCCAACACACTGCCCCCCCACTAAAACACTCTCAGCACACAGTTAACCCTTTGATCACCCCTCATGTTAACCCTTTCTTTCCCAGTGCCATTAGTACAGTGTCAGTGCTTTTTTTTAGCACTGGTCACTGTATTGGTGTCACTAGAGATGTCGTGACACCAAGTCAGTTCCCCCCAGTGTCAGAATGCCCGCCGCAGTCCCGCAGTCCCACTATAAGTCGCTCATCGCTGCCATTACTAGTATAAAAAAAAAATTCCAGTATATATACCTCCATTTGTAGATGCTATAAGTTTCATGTAAACCAATTAATTTACACGTATTGGGGTTTTTTTTAGCAAAGACATGGAGCAGAATACATTTTGGCCTGAATTTATGACAAAATTTGATTTTTTAAATTTTTTTACTGGACATGTTTAATAGCAAAAAGTCAAAAATATTGTTTTTTTTTTTCAAAATTATCGGTCTTTTTTTTTATAGCGCAAAAAATAAAAAACGTACAGGCAATCAATTACCACCAAAAGAAAGCTCAATTTGTGGGAAAAAAAGGACGTACATTTAATTTGGGTGAAGCATTGCATGACCGCGCAATTGTTAGTCAATGTAACAGTGCCGTATCGCAAAAAATGGCCTGGTCAGGAAGTGGGGTAAATTCTCTGGAGGGCAAGTGGCTAAGTTCTGAATTGCAGGACCTCTAAAACTGATTGAGATTGTGTTATGTTGTGACCTTTACTTGAAGTTATTAGCTATCTTATGCACACATTTCCTGTTGCTTTACTGTGCCTACATTTGATCTAAAAACGAGCAAAATATTAATTCATTCTAAACTGTGTGTGAATCTATTTCATGGTTGCGGCCAAAGGATTCTTCTGGCTAGAGGTTTAACGTGCTGTCAGCAGAGGTTGGGCTTCCAGAGAAGGGTCAAGAAGGACAAGGAACTCCCTCAGAGGCCCCTGAAGGGGTAGTAAAACACACTAATTCATGGGTAGATTGGGTAATGGGTACTTTCCATTCAAGTACTGGAAACATTTGGATACTTTGTAAATGTTTATAGCTCATACTCCTTTCTCTGCTCCAGCCCCACATGAGGCATGTTTAGACCCGCAATGGGGCAGACTGACCATTTGGAAACTCGGGCACTGCCCGAGGGCCCAGGGTCAGTAGGGGGCCCCATGAGGTGCCCCTGGTACCTTTTTCATAGGCTTTTTTTTGAGTATGAGCAAGGACACAGGGGCCCCATGATCCCCTATTGCCCGGGGGCTCCATGAGTTGTCAGTCCACCCCTGGTTGTGTGTGAAAATCCCAGTAGATCAGCAGTTTTTTAAATACTCAGACCAGCCCATCGTGCAGCCCATCATGCGTGCCCAGCAATCGTGGCAGAATCGCACCGCATTTAGGGTGCCAAAAAGAATAAATGCACCCAAACATGCATTGCACATTCTGCCACGATTTGGAATTGCTGCCAGAACTGCATCCATTCCCACATAGAAGAAAAACATATTTGCAATATATTTAAAAAATATTCTTCCCAAATATATTGCCATATATTTGAAATCAGGGGCGGACTGACCATTTGGAACCTCGGGCACTGCTCGAGTGCCTGGGGTCAGTAGAGGTCCCCATGAGATGCCCCTGGTACCTTGTTCATAGGCTTTTTTGAGTATGGCCAAGGACACAGGGGCCCCATGATCCCCTATTGCCCGGGGGCCCCATGAGTTGTCAGTCCACCCCTGGACCTGCATCATCACATACCTGATGAAGGGGTCTTGCATGGCCCTGTTTCTTTGCAATTTACTGCTGTGATGTGATCCCTTTAAAAAATTGAAGGCAATCCATGGTGTACTGGCGGTATACAGTATATGTTTTGAGTCACGTTTGGACACACAGTATCAGTGAAGTGATAAATATATAATCAATTTAACCAACTTCCAACTTTCCATGCACTGCCTTTGCAGAGGGTCCTTAGAACTGTTTTTTAAAAAAGAAAATGTGGGGATTTACTAAAACTGGTGGACTCAGAATATGTTGCAGCTGTGCATGGTAGCCAATCAGCTTCTAACTTCAGCTTGTTCAATTAAGCTTCAGCAATTAAACCTGGAAGCTGATCAGTTTCTACCCAGAGATGCACCAAATTTTGCACCACACAGTTTTAGTAAATAACCCCCAGTGTGACAGCAAATATTTTAAAAACAGAATAAAACCACACTTTTATGTAGGAAATTAAAAAAAGGCAAATCTTTGTTCTGCCTACTGAAAAGATGGATGTTCTTTGCTGCATATTGATGAATGAAAAAAAATCATATTACATTATTCTGAGAAACTCGAATAGTGCACACCAATAATGAGCTACTGTATACCTGTGACAGATATCAAAGTATAGAACATTCCGTTTTCTGGATGGAGTGAGTAGACACAGAGATAAAGCCCGGAGTCTTCTGATGTCTCTCCCCGCTAAATATTGTTTTTCTTAAGGATTTGCACTTCAATCATAGTCCGATTCATGGATTTACATCACTATCTTTGTGTATTTTCAGTACTAAGCGCTCACAGGTCTTGGGGGGGAAAAAATTAAATTTTTGTAGAAGATTTCAAATGTTGAAATATTTTCCTAAAACTGATGCAAGTTACAGAATGTTCCCACATACTTTTTTACTTTTTGTCTTTCTCTAAAAACTTTGGTGTAGCACAAGTGGAAGAAATAGAATTGTATTAGGATAACTATTCCCAAAATGAGTAAAAATCATTCATGATTATAGAAAGGTGTTATGTATGTTTTAAGAGATTACGTTTAAATTAATATTGTCATTAGATATGAAATACTAAGCTTATATATTATAATATCTACAGTCTGGAAAGAAGAGAAAGGGGAGACATAATTGAAACCTTTAAATAGATCAAGAAGGTGAATAAGGTTCAGTAGGGCAGGATTTTTCAATATGAAGCCAAGATCAAGAACATAGTTAGTCTGGCTGAAAAAAGACAAAAAAGTCCATCCAGTTCAACCATTAAAAAAAAAAAAAAGTTATAATCCTATACCCACAGTTGATCCAGAGGAAGGCAAAAAAACCCAGCAAAGCATGATCCAATTTGCTCCTGCAGGGGAAAAAATTCCTTGACCCCCGAGAGGCAATTGGATATTCCTTGCATCAACTTTACCTATAAATGTTATATCCAGTTATATTCTGTGTAGCTAGTACAGAATCCAGGCCTTTTTTTTAAGCAATCCACTGAGCTGGCCAGGACCAACTCTTGAGGGAGTCTATTCCACATTTTCACAGCTCTCACTGCGAAGAAACCTTTCCGTGTTTGTAGATTAAATCTCTTTTCCTCCAGATGTAAAGAGTGCCCCCTTTTCCTCTGTGTTGACCTCAAGGTGAATAGCTCTACACCGAGTTCACTATATGAACCACTGATGTAGTTATACATGGAGATCATATCCCCCCTTATGTATTATACATGGAGATCATATCCCCCCTTATGTATTATACATGGAGATCATATCCCCCTTATGTATTATACATGGAGATCATATCCCCCCTTATGTATTATACATGGAGATCATATCCCCCCTTATGTATTATACATGGAGATCATATCCCCTTTATGTATTATACATGGAGATCATATCCCCCTTATGTATTATACATGGAGATCATATCCCCCCTTATGTATTATACATGGAGATCATATCCCCCCTTATGTATTATACATGTTGATCATATCCCCCCTTATGTATTATACATGGTGATCATATCCCCCCCTTATGTATTATACATGGAGATCATATCCCCCCTTATGTATTATACATGGTGATCATATCCCCCCCTTATGTATTATACATGGAGATCATATCCCCCCTTATGTATTATACATGGAGATCATATCCCCCCTTATGTATTATACATGGTGATCATATCCCCCCTTATGTATTATACATGGAGATCATATCCCCCCTTATGTATTATACATGGTAATCATATCCCCCCTTATGTATTATACATGGAGATCATATACCCCCTTATGTATTATACATGGAGATCATATCCCCCCTTATGTATTATACATGGTGATCATATCCCCCCTTATGTATTATACAAGGTGATCATATCCCCCCTTATGTATTACACATGGAGATTATATCCCCCCTTATGTATTATACATGGAGATCATATCCCCCCTTATGTATTATACATGGTGATCATATCCCCCTTATGTATTATATATGGAGATCATATCCCCCCTTATGTATTATACACGGAGATCATATCCCCCTTATGTATTATACATGGAGATCATATCCCCCCTTATGTATTATACATGGTGATCATATCCCCCCTTATGTATTATACATGGAGATCATTTCCCCCCGTAATCTCCTCTTCTCAAGAGAGAATAAATTCAGTTCCTCTAATCTTTCCTCATAGCTGAGCTCCTCCATGTCTCTTATCAGTTTGGTTGCTCTTCTCTGTACTTTCTCCAGTTCCCCAAATTCAAAATAAATCACAACTTTATTAAAATACAAAATATCAAACAAATTTGAAAACTGAATTAATTTCCCCATGGGCCCAAACTACTGACATGTGACGTCATCCACATGAAACTAGTAGATGAAGGTGGACTAGACTAGCAAATTAAAGCCACTAACATGTTTTAAGCTACTAACACTTTTAAGTAGTTACAGCAACACTTTTTTTTGTTTGAGATAAAGGTTTGACATGAATAAAAGCTGACTATTGTAAGCACTCTGTGAGTGTTAAACAGTTTGTCTCAATCTAACTGACACTTTTGCTGGATAGCTTGGTCTTTTAACCACTTCAAGTCCGGACACTTATACCCCCTTCCTGCCCAGGCCAATTTTCAGCTTTCAGCGCTATCACACTTTGAATGACAATTGCGCAGTCATGCAACACTGTACCCATATGAAAATGTTATTTTTTGAGACAGATAAAACTTTATTTTGGTGGTATTTATTCACCACTGGGATTTTTATTTTTTTTGCTATATAAATGAAAAAGTCCAAACATTTTGAAAAAAAAGTGTTTTTCTTAAAACATTTTGCAAATAAATAATCTTTCTTCATAAATCTTGGCCAAAATTTATTCATCTATCTTTTTAGTAAAAAAGAAAAAAATAACCCAAATTAGTTTATAACTAAAAATTATAATTTTTCGACATTTATTTTACATTTTTATATTATTTATGTTTTTTTTACATACTGTCACCCTAGCAGTACAGTGACACTGTACTACTTGTAGGGGGTGATGAAGATTTTTTTTTACACTGATTGCTTTTACACCCATAACAGCTGTAAAAGCAATCATTTCTCCTTCTCTCTGGCTGCATTCTTGCAGCCAATGAGAAATACTGTGTGAGCTGTGATTGGTCATAGCTTGTCACATAATACAAAGCTGTTGTGAATAGCCTTGTATCATGTGACCTCTGTGATCATTCACAGATTTCACTTGTAGTAAGCAATGATGTCAGAAGTGACATCTTGCTTACTACTATTCATGTGATCACTGATTGGCTAATCAGTGATCACATGATCGGGACCTCACACAGAGGTCCCGTACAGTGATCGGTGTCTGGACACAGCAGGCTCCGGATCCCAGTGCTGCGCGCTCCTATGGCACAGGCAGGGAAGCGCGGAGGACATTTATAAACGGCCACCCGCTCCTTCAATGCTCCAGTCCGGCCGTTTATATACATGGGCTGGACGGGAGGTGGTTAAAGAAAAGCAAAAATATAAAAGACTGGTCGAAACTGGTTAAAAATAACGGGAAAAAAAAGCATAAAAAAGGAAACTAATGCTGCCACCACATATCTGAATTGCTATTAAATGCTATTTTTTGGGTTTAATACTTCTTCAAGAAAAGTGTAGTTATATTTCCAACCAGCATGTGCCAATAGGGCCTGAGAACATTGCTACGTCTATGAAAAGTTCAGAATTTTTACATTTTAGAGCCACCCCCCCCCCCCCCCGTACCCTGACAAAAACATGCAACACATTCACAGAAAACTCAGAGCAGCACATACAAAACAAGGTTGACCTATTTACTACAAATTGCCGTTTTCAGAGGCGCCTCGTCACAGAATGAGATGGCCTGGCCCTTAGCCTACAGTATAGCTTAAGGGGCTCATTTATAATGCAGGGCAGATATTTTGCTATCTGCTTTATACTATACTATGCAATAATACTTCATACTATACTATGGAATAATACTTTATACTATACTATGGAATAATACTTTATACTATACTATGCAATAATACTTTATACTGCGGCTGACATTTTACTGCCCATTCATAAAATGCAGGCCTTGGTGTGGGAACAGGTTCTTTTTTTTCAGAACAGAGAATTTTGCTATTAGAGGAGACTCCAAAGACATGCTGGTAGGTGAATTGGCTCCTGTCTAAATTGTCCCTAGTATGTGTATGTATGAATGTGAGTTAGGGACCTTAGATTGTACACCCTTTGAGGGTTAGGGACTGATGGGAATGTACAATATATATGTAAAGTGCTACGTAAATTGACAGTGCTATATAAGTACCTGAAATAAATTCCAGTTGCACGACTTTGACAGTTCTGGAGTCCTGAAGCCACTGGAGCACTAAGCACATTTGTAAAGCACATTGCTGTGCCATTGAAATTTGTGCCATGGTTAAGGCCATACTGCTGCTTTGTAAATGGAGCCCTATGTCTATATTGTCTATTGTTGGACATCCCTACCACAAAAGCCATACTCATACCTTGTTTCCGGACATCATCCACAGCGGAGATTAGCTCCTCTTTTAGGTCCTGACTGTCTTTAGCGATCTGTTCGCCCTTTTCCAGAAAGTTCTGGGTGGCCTGCTCCACTGATGCTGCAAGTACATGGGCCTTTTTAGATCGACCTTTCTTTTTACCGGAGGGGCCCTTGTTACTGGTGTTTACCAGGGTAGTTACCTGCAAGAATTAAGAAAAATCAATTAGTGCATAAATATATAGTAGTAGCTGAATGACACCAGGATATGATCTAAAGTGGGGTCACGTTGGAAGAAGAGGCATTGTCTTGGGCTGAACATAAAATACACTAATAAGGATAGCTGATGAGCAGAAATAGTCGGGCAGATCACAAGTTAATGATCACGGATATAGATAATGATAATCTATCTAGAACGGTATAGATAATCTGAGTAATAAAACCTTTTTTTGCAATATTTTAAATTATAAAAGTAAAAAGGGGCAACATAAAACGAGTGCAATATTTAACATTGCTTTTGATAAAAACTCATCAATATCTGGTTGGATGGATGTAGTAGCAATTCTCAATGAATTCTCAAGGTTCTTATCAGAAATTTTGGTTCTAATTTTGCCCTTCGTGTGCTTCATCCAATTGTTGCTCACAAAAAATGTAGGTGCCGAAAACTGATGAAATGAATAAGGTGTGATTGTGAAGAATGGGAGATTTTTCTTTGGGAAGTTACAATTTACATTTCAACATCCAGACAGAGCATTCACTATTACACAGATAGGACTGGGTTCAACTATATCATACATTCAAGCTATGATTACTAAACCATGACTTTCAGAACATCCAATGCCTTCCATATTTTAAACTTCATATCACCTCTGCATTATAAAGTGCAGATTTCCCAGACGTGACAACATACTATCACATAGATATATCCACTTATCTCTGCGTATCCACTGGCTTGCAATGTACATTTGATGTACTGCTCTACCTCACATTGTCATGTTTTACAGTATACAATTAGTCCTGCAAAACGGGAGGCTACATATCATGTCTATGTTCTGACTGAGTTATTTAACTGTATACACTCTATATGCTCTCGTGCTATTCTTATACTAATAGTGTTTTTGGAAGAAAAAAAAAATTACATAGTTACATAGTTAGTCTGGCTGAAAAAAGACAAAAATCCGTCCAGTTCAACCATTAAAAAAAAAAATAAAAAAAGTTATAATGCTATACCCACAGTTGATCCAGAGGAAGGCAAAAAAGCCCAGAAAAGCATGATCCAATTTGCTCCTGCAGGGAAAAAAATTCCTTCCTGATCCCCCAAGAGACAATCGGATATTCCTTGGATCAACTTTACCTATAAATGTTAGTATCCATTTATATTCTGTGTATCTAAGAAATAATCCAGGATTTTTTTTAAAGCAATCCACTGAGCTTTCCAGAACCAACTCTTGAGGGAGTCTATTCCACATTTGCACAGCTCTTACTGTGAAGAAACCTTTCCGTGTTTGGAGATTACATTTCTTTTCCTCCAGACATAAAGTGTGCCCCCTTGTCCTCTGTGATGACCTCAGGGTGAATAACTACACCGAGTTCACTATATGAACCACTGATGTATTTATACATGGAGATCAGACCCCCTTATGTATTATACATGTTGATCCCCCTTATGTATTATACATGTTGATCATATCCCCCTTATGTATTATACATGGAGATCATATCCCCCCTTATGTATTATACATGGAGATCACATCCCCCCTTATGTATTATACATGGAGATCATATCCCCCCTTATGTATTATACATGGAGATCATATCCCCCCTTATGTATTATACATGGAGATCATATCCCCCCTTATGTATTATACATGGAGATCATATCCCCCCTTATGTGTTATACATGTTGATCATATCCCCCCTTATGTATTATACATGGAGATCATATCCCCCTTATGTATTATACATGGAGATCATATCCTCCCCCCCCTTATGTATTATACATGGAGATCATATCCCCCTTATGTATTATACATGGAGATCATATCCCCCTTATGTATTATACATGGTGATCATATCCCCCCTTATGTGTTATACATGGAGATCATATCCCCCCTTATGTATTATACATGGAGATCATATCCCCCCTTATGTATTATACATGGAGATCATATCCCCCCTTATGTATTATACATGGTGATCATATCCCCCCTTATGTATTATACATGGAGATCATATCCCCCCTTATGTATTATACATGGAGATCATATCCCCCCTTATGTATTATACATGGAGATCATATCCCCCCTTATGTATTATACATGGTGATCATATCCCCCCTTATGTATTATACATGGTGATCATATCCCCCCCTTATGTATTATACATGGAGATCATATCCCCCTTATGTATTATACATGGAGATCATATCCCCCCTTATGTATTATACATGGTGATCATATCCCCCCTTATGTATTATACATGGAGATCATATCCCCCTTATGTATTATACATGGTGATCATATCCCCCTTTATGTATTATACATGGAGATCATATCCCCCCTTATGTATTATACATGGTGATCATATCCCCCCTTATGTATTATACATGGTGATCATATCCCCCCTTATGTATTATACATGGAGATCATATCCCCCTTATGTATTATACATGGTGATCATATCCCCCTTTATGTATTATACATGGAGATCATATCCCCCCTTATGTATTATACATGGAGATCATATCCCCCTTAATCTCCTCTTCTCAAGAAAGAATAAATTCAGTTCCTCTAATCTTTCCTCATAGCTGATCTCCTCCATGCCTCTTATCAGTTTGCTTGCCCTTCTCTTACTTTATCCAGTTCCCCAATGTTCTTTTTGTGAATTGGTGCCCTAAAGTCCTGTAAAGAAACACTGTCAACTTTTTGTTTGGAAACATGTGATCGCTAAGCGTAAACATATTTTTACAAAAAAAATCCCCCCACCCCCAAAAACAAACAAACAAAATTTTTAAATAAGTTTATGATTTTGTGTTGGACTACATGTGTGCTTTGGGCCACAGGTTGGACACCCCTGATCTACAGCTTACATTGACTCTGTCCCAATCTTGGAAGGAATTTTAGGATTTTTAGACCACATGACTATCTAAGGTTTTATAATGTTCAAAAGTACTTTATGACCTTTTTGATTACCAAATCTGTGAACCCCACACACCTTACATAAGCAGCCAAAAGAGAAATATGAACTAATAGGCAAAGACAGAAAAAAACAACAATTTTCATTAACAGTACATTCCATCAGAACTGTGTTTTCTTTGTGGATCATGATGAAAGATAACTGCTTCTTTACTTGAAGAGAACAAAAAAACATCTGTAGCCCTTGAGCAATGGTTCTCTTTTCTCGGATTCCAGATTGTTGCAAGGATTTTAATCTTCAGTTACAGAAATAGACTTCTTTCACAGGCTGAAGCCAAGTTTGTTCAGTAACCCATATATTACCTGAATTTAGAGTGTGTAAGAGTGTAACTGTTGTAATTTTTCTTCCTCCACCAACTGTTCTGTAACAACACACCTGCAATCCTCTAAAGTCGGCCATACTTGAATTGAAATTTGTCCAGTACAGCAGGGAGCGGCTGAGATATGATCCATGTATGGGCAGGTTGATTGTGCGCAAATTTATCCATCAATCAGCTTGGGTACAACCAGCTTGTTGGATTCGGCTATAGCCGCTAGCAGCAATCATTATGTTCCGGCAGCCGGGAAGGCTCCCTGTGTCCCCTGCTGGCAGGAGACAATAGCTCTGCAGGAGGCATTCTCCATCAACACTGACTGTGTTTTGCTGGGGGAAGAGTACAATTTTCTTTCCTATCCACCAGGAAGGAAATAAAATTGCAAACTCTATGGGCTGCTTAACCGCTTCCCGTCCAGCCCATGTTGATAAATGGCCAGATGGGAGCGCTGCCAATGCGGGTGGATGTTTCTAAACGTCCCCCACATCCATTGCCTGTGCGTGCTCACTGGGAGCGCGCGGCACCACAATCGCTATACGTGACCTCTGTGTGAGGTCCCGATTCATGTGATCAGCGATTGGCCAATCAGTGATCACATGAATAGTAGTAAACAAGATGTCACTTCTGACATCATTGCTTACTACTTGTGAATTCTGTGAATGAGGTCACATGGTACTGAGCTATTCACAAAAGCCTTGTACCATGTGACAAGCTGTGAACCAATCACAGCTCACACAGTATTTCTCAATGGCTGCAGGAATGCAGCCAGAGAGAAGGAGAAATGATTGCTTTTACAGCCTTTATGGGTGTAAAAGCAATCAGTGTAAAAAAGAAAAAAAAAATCTTCATCCCCCCCACAATTAGTACAGTGTCACTATGGTGACACTGTACTGCTTGGGTGACAGTATGTAAAAAAAAAACAAAAAACATAAATAGTAATATAAAAAAATTTAAAATTTAAAAAATGTTTTGAAAAATTATAATTTTTGGATATAAACGAATTTGGGTTGTTTTTTTTAATAAAAAGATAGATGAATACATTTTGGCCAAGATTTATGAAGAAAGGTTATTTATTTGCAAAGTTTTATAAGAAAAACACTTATTTTTTCAAAATGTTTAGACATTTCATTTACAAAGCAAAAAAATAAAAATCCCAGTGGTGAATAAAATACCACCAAAATAAAGTTTTATCTGTCTCAAAAAGATGCAAAAAAATTCATATGGGTACAGTGTTGCATGACCACGCAATTGTCATTCAAAGTGTGAAAGAGCTGAAAGCTGAAAATTGGCCTGGACTGGAAGGGGGTGAAAGTGTCCGGACTTGAAGTTGTTAAAGCTGACCATTATGCTGAACTATTCATGGATGTACACATGTCCTGCTGCCGGCTATTGTGTATTCTGACAGCTGGTGTCCTCTTTAAGGGCTCGTTCACACTTGACTTATCTCTAACTCTTGCCAAATGATCCTATAGCGTTTGACAGTCGTTAGACAGGCATATAGGAAGCATTTATAATGCTCCTCAAATGCTCCCCAAACGCCCTATGTGAGGTTTTGAGGCATTTGATAGGCGTTTGCCAAGCATTAAAACCACGCCACAAACGCCTATAATGAAGTTAAATGGTATTAACGCTCCGCGAACGCCTCTCAGATGCCTCACAACCGCCCTGCAAACTGCCTGCCAGGCATTTGAGAAGCGTCAGTTTTGTCGTGATGCAACGCTAACGCTTCAGTGTGAACAGCACTGTGTGCTGCCATGTGCAGAATTTTCAAAAGCTTCACAAATGCCTGTCTGACACCTGCTGACAAAGCTAGTGTGAACGTAGCCTTAGTTGGCCATACACAAGTCAAATTCCAGCCAGTTCCTGTGTATTGGCTAAATTTCGAGCCATGGGTGCCCCTATTGATACTACCAAGCTAGATAAACTTTGATTAAGAAATCAAAAACGTTTGGATAGAAAAAGTTTGGCTGAACAGTGGTTGCAGCCAATCAGCGGCAGGTACTGTTCAAACTGTGACAATACTCAAACAGTGCCTGCAGCGGATTGGCTGCAGTCACTGTTTGGCTGCGCTGGGGTCTTTTGGCTTTTCAGTCGAAGCTGGGTAGTGCCATTGGGGACAATGTCAAGCTGGTTGGTGTCACTGGGGACAATGTCAAGCTGGGTAGTGCCATTGGGGACAATGTCAAGCTGGGTAGTGCCATTGGGGACAATGTCATGCTGGGTAGTGCCATTGGGGACAATGCAAGCTAGGTAGTGCCATTGGGGACAATGCAAGCTGGGTACTGCCATTGGGGACAATGTCCAGCTGGGTACTGCCATTGGGGACAATGTCAAGCTGGGTAGTGTCATTGGGGACAATGGTGGCTTGTATTTTAGATGATTCACAAGAGGTGGATGAAATTCAGGTTGTGTATGGCCAGCTTAATGAGCAGTGCTGCTGAAAGATGGTGTACACGGGATTGCATTTGGACACCATGCTGATGCCTTTTAAAGTGAAACTAAACTCACTGATTTAACGGCTTTAAAGAACAGTTACATTCCAGGCATCCTGGGAATACTGTCACATATGCTTGTATTCTATACCAAATTTTCAGATTAAATGGCTGGTGTCATAACTGATCACATGTGCAGCATCATGGCAGTTGCTTATCAAACACAAATGGCAGCTTCCTTGGCCAAAATGTAGAGGAGGGTTTAGTTCTGCCCACTTGCCCTCCAGAGGATTCCCCCCCCCCCTTCCTGACCATGTCATTTTGTGCGTTATGGCACTGTGTTACTTTAGCTGACAATTGCGCGGTCATGCAACGCTGCACTCAAAAGAAATTTACATCCTTTTTTTCCCATGAATTGAGCTTTTCTTTCAGTGGTATTTGATCGCCTTTCCTTTTTTTTATTTTTTGCGCTATAAAAAAAAAAGACTAACAATTTTAAGTAAGAAAACAATATTTTTTACTTTTTGCTATTAAACATGTCCAGTAAAAAATTTTAAAAATCAAATTTCGTCATAAATTTAGGCCAAAATGTATTCTGCTACAAGTCTTTGCTAAAAAAAAAAATCACAATACGACTATGGCTATTCTTTAACAAGACAAAACAGACATAGCAATGACTTCACCTAACATGACAAAACAAACCTGTCCAAAGATATAGCAATGACTTCACCTAACATGACAACAAAAAGTGTAACAAAAGACAAAACTTTTTTTCATTTTGGATAAAGGGGGTTTAGAACCCGTCAGTTTTTTTTTTTACATTTGTGTCCCATTGTGGAAATTTCCCCACTATTAGTGTTCTGATGTCAACCCAAAATGTGGGAACTTCTTTTCCTTTCACTTTCAGTTATAAGGAGAAACAGTAACAATACGAGAGGGTGAATCTCCCTAATGGGGCACAGACAGTAATAAAAACTGAAATGGGGTTCTAATCCCCCTCCACTGGAGTTATCTTACTTCAGATCTTAAAGTGTTACTAAACCCGCAACAGTAAAATCAGTCTGTATATGCAGTAAAGCATGCTTGTTATACTTCCTGTTGAACCTAAGGGGTTAATTCTTCACATTGTGATGTTTGATCCTGTCTTGTCTGATCCTCCCCTTCTTCTGCTGTCCCAAATCCATCTGCTGATAGAACAGAGCCTTGGGGGCAAGCTGCACATCCTCAGTTGTGCATTGCTAGAGTTTTTTTTTTCTTGGGAGAGTGCATGTGATCAGTACAGGGCCGATCAGCACTGTCCAGGCAGAGGGTCAGGGTCCTGCAGCCTTATAGGACAATCAGCGCAGCATGAAAACCCCTCCTACAAGCTTTAACCAGTGCTCTGCTGGACATTGATAGAAGTAACAAGACTGCTCTAACTTTTGATGAGGAAAGGTCACCCAAACCGTACTCTCCGCTCCTTGCACAACCTCCTGCTCTTTAGCTCCCTTGTCTCCTCCTCCCATGCTCGTCTCCAGGACTTCTCCAGAGCTTCCCCCATCCTCTGGAACTCTCTACTCCAATTTATCAGACTATTGCCTAGTCTGCTCACTTTTAGGCGATCTCTGAAAACCTATCTCTTCAGGGAAGCCTATCCTGCCCTAATAATGGAATCTTCTATTCCTCCTACCAGTCCATCCCCCTCAGTTATTATTATTGTACCACCAGCCCCTCCTTCTTAGATTGTAAGCTCCAAGGATCAGGCCCTCCTAACCCTCTTGTATTGAACTGTATTGTGGCTGTATTGTCTTCTGTTATATTGTAAAGCGCTGAGCAAACTGTTGGCGCCATATAAATCCTGTATAATAATAATAATGGTATTTAGCAGTTTATATCTACTAAAATATTAGAATTTTCCATGTTCTGTGTACTGTGGGAGACCAGAGTTAGTGGATGCAGGGTCCTGGGTTTAGTAACACTTTAAAGAAGAAAATAGTTGTTCGTGAATTGAGCCCATTTATAATAAAATGTTACTATGTTTCAATACATTTTTTCAATACTCTAGCAAATGAAACATTTCAATGAGAACATACATTGCTTTTTTTTAATTTATATGTATACATATCTCCTTGTTTTGTACAGTAAGAATGGGGCCATCTTTGTAGCATGTTCCCCATTGATGTCTCTCCTCATCCCTTACAACTCCACGCCAATTTGTCCTGTGCAAGAACAAAGGCCCTTTATCAAGTATATAAAGGCCTCCTGCACACTGATATCATTCATAAATATGTATTTTAATTGGAGGCTGTAGAAGACTTCTTAGTACATGTGAATGTCAATTGGCAGCAAGGAAAATTTCCCTTTAGCTTGAGTTTCACACAACGAGCACGTAAGATAAAAGGGACACTGAGAAGGGAAAGGCAGATATGGAAAGTAAAGGTTAAAATGGACCTTCACACATAAAATTCACTTTTGATCCTTGTAACACCCCCCTACCCTTCCACACAATATGAATAGCTATTTCATTTATTTACCTTTTTTTTTTTTTTTAACTCCAGCTTACCCCCGCCTACATTCTTGCCTAGGCAAGAATGTTGTGCCTTTCCTCCTTGGGATATGCACATCACTTATCCCAGGAGGCATCAGCTGCAATAATCTGAAAGGGACGGCCAGCTCCCAGTGACAGAATGAAGAAAGATGGAAGTGGGGGGACCAGGCATGTGTCAGTGGAGCAATGGCTTACCAGGGAACAACGATGGATTTGCTGGACACATGAGTATGTAATTCACGCTAACCCAGCAACAAGAGGCAAGGGGATAATGTATTATTACAGGTATTTATATAGCGCCGTTAATTTACACAGTGCTTTACATATATTGTACATTCACATCAGTTCTTGCCCACAAACAAAGAGCTTACAATCTAAGATCCCTAACTCACATTCATACATACACACACATTCTAGAGACAATTTACACAGTAGCCAAGTAACCTACCAGCATCTCTTTGGAGTGTGGGAGGAAAGTGGATCACCTGGAGGAAACCCATGCAGGCACAAGGAGAACATACAAACTCTGTACAGATAGTGCCGTGGTTGGAATTCTAACCAATGATCCTAATACTGCTAGGTGGAAGTGCTAACACTTAGCCACTATGTTTAAAGAAATTGATGGGGCGGAGTAAATTTCCTTTTTAAAGTGTGCCATATAACATACTGGACCTTCAGTGGTTGTACCGGGATGATGCCTACAGGTAATGATTCCACGCGATGTAAAAAACATCCTAGTGGCTGGATTGCTTTTACAGGCAGCAGGAGGGGACGCTTCCCCCCCCCCCCCCCCCCCGCTACCCACCAGTGCCTCTCTGGGATTTCTTGTATGATCAGGGAGCCCAATATCTAATACAGGAGTGCTGCCAAGTTATCACAGACTCGATGGTCCCCAGCCATCTCTCTGTTTCTGGGAGGCAGGAAGCAATGTCATGGCGTCACTTCCAGTTCTGACATGTAAACACTGCCATTTTTTCTGGAAGGCATCAGATCAATGTTTTTTTTTTTGATCTGATGATTTCCAGTGTAGAAGAGAGGTCTGTTAGGTATCTATTTACTCAATGTAACAGCATCTTTTATATTTAACCAACAAATTAGGATATACAGTTGCAAGAAAAAGTATGTGAACCCCTTGGGATTACGTGGAGTTTTGCATGAATTGGGCATAAAATGTGCTCTGAACGTCATCTAAGTCACAACAATAGAAGAACACAGTCTGCTGAACATAATACTACACAAACATTTGATGTTGCCATGGTTTAATTGCACATAACATGTAAACATTCACAGTGCAGGGAGGAAAAAGTATGTGAACCTTTGGACTTAATAACTGGTTGAATCTCCTTTGGCAGCAATAACCTCAACCAAACGTTTCCTGTAGTTGCAGATCAGACCTGCACAACGATCTGGAGTAATTTTGGACCACTCCTCTTCACAAAACTGTTCAGTTTTTTCAGTGTAGCAATATTCTTGGGATGTCTGGTGTGAATCCCTCTCTTAAGGTCATGCCACAGCATTTCAATCGGGTTGAGGTCAGGACTCTGACTGGGCCACTCCAGAAGACGTATTCTGTGCTGTTGCAGCCATTGTTTTGTTGAATTACTTGTATGCTTTGGGTCATTGTCCTGTTGCATCACCCATCCTCTGCGGAGCTTCAGTTGGTGGACAGATGGTCGTACGTTTTCCTGCAAAATGTCTTGATAAACTCTGGAATTCATTTTCCCATCAATGACAACAATCCGTCCAGGCCCTGAGGCAGCAAAGCAGCCCCAAACCATGATGCTCCCTCCGCCATGTTTTACAGTGGAGATGAGGTTTTGATGTTGGTGTGCTGTGCCTTTTTATCTCCACACATAGTGTTGTGTGTTCTTCCCAAACAACTCAATCTTGGTTTCATCTGTCCACAGTATATTTTGCCAGTAGTGCTGTGGAACATCCAGGTGCTCTTTTGCAAACTTCAAACGTGCTGCAATATTCTTTTTGGACAGCAATGGCTTCCTCCGTGGTGTCCTCCCATGTACTCCATTCTTGTTTAATGTTTTCCTTATTGTAGATGTGTCAACAAAAATGTTAGCATGTACCAGAGATGTCTGTAGGTCTTTAGCTGACACTCTGGGATTCTTCTTTACCTCATGCAGCATTCTGCGCTGTGCTCTTGCAGTCATTTTTACAGGACGACCGCGCCTAGGGAGAGTAGCACAGTGCTAAACTTTCTCCATTTGTAGACAGTCTGTCTTACCGTGGACACATGAACATCAAGGCTTTTGGAGATACTTTTGTAACCCTTTCCAGCTTCATGCAAGTCAACATTTCTTGATCGTAGGCCTTCTGAGAGCTCTTTTCTGCGAGGCATGGTTCACATCAGACAGTGCTTCTTGAACCAGTAAACCCAAAACAGGTGTGTGTTTTTTAAGGGCAGGACAGCTGTCAGCAACACATCCAATATCATCACACTGATTAGAGTCAAGGTTGGCTCACTCCTGGCTCCAATTAGCTCTGGGAGAAGTCATTAAGCTAGGGCCTCACATACTTTTTCCTCCCTGCACTGTGAATGTTTACATGTTATGTGCAATTAAACCATGGCAACATCTAATGTTTGTGTAGTATTATGTTCAGCAGACTGTGTTCTTCTATTGTTGTGACTTAGATGACGTTCAGAGCACATTTTATGCCCAATTCATGCAAAACTCCACGTAATCCCAAGGGGTTCACATACTTTTTCTTGCAACTGTATATTGTTATTTTGCATTAAAATTCATTAAAGTGTATTAAAGAAAATGTGTTTAAGAAACTGCACAAAATAAACACATAGAGTGTGACATTAAAAACTGCAACAGCCAACATTTTATTCTGTAGGGCCTCTGCATAAAGAACATATATAATGTTTGAGGGTTCTATATAATTTTCTATGAAAAAAAATGATTTTTACATGTAGAAGAGAATTGGCCTGGGTGGGAAGTAGTCAAAATATTCATAACATCCTAAAAAGAAGTAAAATTTCTCCAAAAGCAACCCTCATTGACCTCCCTAGCTACATGCATTATGAAGTAACTAATTTTCAGATATCACAACAGAGACTCTCGAGAGATTTCAGTTAGTTTCTAACAGGTTAAAAACATCTGCTCTTTGATTGCATTAGAGCAGGGGTGTCAAACTGGTGGCCCTCCAGCTGTTGCCAAACTACAAGTCCCATCATGCCTCTGCCTTTGGGAGTCATGCTTGTAACTGTCGATCTTGCAATGCCTCATGGGACTTGTAGTTTGGCAACAGCTGGAGGGCCACCAGTTTGACACCCATGCATTAGAGGTTTAGCACACGTCCAAGTTTCTGCTCTACATAGAAAATGAGATGAGAGGAGCTATGATTCTGTTGCCTGTGTTGTTAACTTTGAAAATTAATTCCTCCATGTTGCCTATAGCTACAGAAATAAATGAGGACTTGTTTTAAATTGCTTTTACTGCATGTTCAAGATATCTAGAAATCATTAACATACATCATCTGAATACAGATGCTCTTTAAAATTGTAGTGTTCCTATAAAGCAGGAAATATTCCAATATTTTTTGAGAGTTGCTACTCATAACTTTTTATCCACCTTGACACTTCATGCAAGTGTCAATAAGTATGCATTAATATTCAGTTTTTTTTCTTTCACAGTCCTAATGGATCACCAAACCGCGGGAAACCGCCAACGACCTGGATAAAGGCGCTGCTGACATTTAGCTGTACCGCCTTTTGCTTCCAGGTTTAATGCCAACCTTACACTTGAATGCACGCCCTTATTGCCTCACTGATTATACTAATAGCATCCCACCCTGCAGCTAAAATCCTGCACGGCAAAACAAAAGGAGACTTCAAAGTAACACTTTTGCAATCATACAGTTGTCAACGCAAATAAATGGTCATTCCAAGCTGTATGGAAATTAATGTTAGGAAGGTGGAGCATGGGAACGCAATAATTCTCAAAGGATTCTAAGTGGCAAGAGTGTGAATTAGTTTCGAGACGAGAAACATACACCAATTCAATTTATTTCTCTGCAGCGTATGTAAATGAAGCCTGTCTAGTGACCTACACACGGCCTGAAAGAACTTCAGTACCATATTGGAAAAGTGCCATTTCTAATAGAAGGCTTAGAACAATATTTTAAATAGGACTAGGAGGTTAGCAGAAGGAACAAACAAGAAGATATAATTAAAGCAGAACTACTTGAGAAGGAACAAAGTCTTATTATCTAGGTTTAATGAAAAATTATACTGGTGTTTCTGAAGTATAAAGCATACAGAGGGTTGTATTATTAACAGTGTGTTCAGCTCTGTGAAACGGGAAATGTCAGTGCGGACAGTGTAATGAGATTTTAAGGATGTACGGAATCCCTGGTGAGCGTGAGAGCATATTGGTAAGAGTAGAAGAAACCCTTTTGTAGGAGCTGGAAATACCATAAAATTCCTTCTTTTTTTTTGGGCTGTATTGTGTCAGCAATGAACATTAGTAGAATGTCTTGGTAACTCTTTACAAGTCTATATTCCCTGCCATCACGTACAATATATGTTCCATATACCAAAAATTTGTGGGACTAAATCATTATACCTACTTATTTGGCCAAAGTATGTGGACACTACAAATAACCGAGTTATTGATAAAGTAGCAAAATAGCAGTTAATGCTACAGAAACACAAGACATTGAAGACATTTGTGTCTTACCCAGGGGCGGACAGAACATTTGGAAACTCGGGCACTGCCCGAGGGCCCGGGGTCAGTAGGGGGCCCCATGAGATGCCCCTGGTACCTTTTTCATAGGCTTTTTTGAGTTTGGGCAAGGACACAGGGGCCCCATGATCCCTATTGCCCAGGGGCCCCATGAGTTGTCAGTCCACCTCTGGTCTTACCAACCTTGCGGCCACAGACTGGGGAATGCCTTTCTGTTCCAGCATGAGTAGGCAGAAAATCTGTTTAATGCAAATGTAGCACCCTAAACAGACTGCTGGGCCATTCTTCCAGGGCTGTTAAGTCCTGCAGGTTACCAGATACATGTGCCTCGTGGCGCAGAGTTTACTCCGTGTTTTCTTGCAGTCATGGTCGTCTCCTCGCTGGACAATTTGTGCCGACTCCAACAACAAAGCGCCAACATTTTTCATCATTGACCTTCCTTCCATTAGAAGGCTGGGCTTACTTTCCAGTACCCCCTAAGATTGTGATGTGCTGGCCCAGGTGTATTATCTAATTACACCATTGTGACTGGGAGCAGGGGCGGACTGACAACTTATGGGGCAATAGGGGATCATGGGGCCCCTGTGTCCTTGCCCGAACTCAAAAAAGCCTATGAAAAAGGTACCAGGAGCATCTCATGGGGCCCCCTACTGACCCCGGGCCCTCGGGCAGTGCCCGAGTTTCCAAATGGTCAGTCTGCCCCTGACTAGGAGTAATCTTCTCGCTATTTTTTTTTCAGCTCTTAGATATAAGAGGGCATCCCCCTTTCCTTTCTACATCTTCTGCTTAGGATGAGGAGACCATTTTCCTGCAAGACAATTTGACCTTTGACATAACTTCTGTTAAAGACCATTGGGGCTCTGGACTGTCGGCCAATGTTGCGCCCCCATATCTGGCCTTTTGTATGACCCCTTGCCTTGTGGAAACACAGAAGAGGCCTACCACTTATATATGGAGGGTTCTGCTGCTGCATGGTGCATATTGATATTATATATTTTACTACTAAGCCCCTGAAGAAGCAATCATTGTCACGAAACATGTCGGGTCATTTTTCCTGCAGCTTAATGTCTCTCACCCCCCCATAGGATCCTTCTGGTGATTCTTGCATCCCTCATCATTAGTGCGGTCCTTGTAATATGGTGGTTTGTGGGACATTGTCTGTGGGGACAGTATATAATGATTTTTTTTAAACTGCAAGATGTTTTTCATGACTCATTGTCATAAAATACAAATGATTTTACTAATATGTGTTTGAAATTTCTGTGCCTTTAAAGTCCATTTGCAATTTATCCCCTGTTTTCTTTCCCTCCATTTTAGACTGCTAGCAAGGTTCAGGTAAATCTAGTTCTTTTGCTCCCTTGTAATTATTGTAGCAGTGTGTGGTTAATTTTTGGCTGTTCTGGGTCTCACTGGCTGCAGGTTCAATTGCTTTCCCCTACCTTCTGGTGGATTCTAGAATGTAGAGGGTTGGTGAAGGCAGACTCTTCTGGTCTCAGCCAATACCTGGGAGGAAAAATGCCCAGTAGGTGGCTGAGGATTGCATAAATAGTCTGGAGCGTGGCACAGCAAGGTTCTTTTCCAGGAGGATAAGATCCCAGCCTGAAGGGCTGCTGCCCTCCTGGGTAGCGTGGCTGAAGTCTGCAGGAGTCCCTTGAGGTTCCAGCTCAGTTGGGATTCACTGAGAATCTGGCCATAAAATTAACTGGAGAAGTATCTGGCCAATATTGGATGCAGTCATCCAAATAAATGGGGACATTGTGAGTACAGGCCTGAGTGCAGGATCCTAGTGACTGTTTTCTACTTTTAACCATTGAACTTCTGCTCCAGTTTTATTTATTTCAAGTACTTATATAGCACTGTCAATTTACACAGTGCTTAACATACTGTATATATTGTACATTCACATCAGTCCCTAACCCTCAAGGGGTGTACAATCTAAAGTCCCTAATTCACATTCATACATGCACATATTAGGGCCAATTTAGACAGGAGCCAATTAACCTATCAGCATGTCTTTGGAGTGTGGGAGGAAACCAGAGTACCCAGAGGAAACCCACACAAGCACAGGAAGAACATGCAAACTCCATGCAGGAGGTGCCATGGTCGGGAATTGAACCCATGACCCATTTACTACAGGGCAGACGTGCTAACCACTAAGCCACTGTGCCGCCCAGGTTTTGGGACCTTTCCGTTATTTGGAGTCCCAAGGATTCTTGCTCTCTTATTGTCTGCCAAAAGGGGAATTATCATGAGGAGTGTAGACAAGGCAAAGAGTGTCTTCTAATCCTTTATGTATTGTGTTCTTGGAGGTCCCCATAGTAGCCCACCCTGCACCCTAACCAAGCTGAATTTACATTAGAGCATAAAAAGACACTCCAAGTCTGCTCATTGTGTTGTGAGGCTGACTGTGCTAATGTGTTTCTGGTTGCATTTGAACCAGAATGGGGAAGAGAACCTGGGACAAATCAGCAGGTCCATCAGGGGGCTGCGCTACACAAATAAGGGTTTGATGAGTTTGGTGTGGGGGAATGTGAGTGGCCTGCTCAGAGACGTGACTTCAATGTTGTTAAAAACTTTTGGGATGAATTGAAAAGCCTATTGCAAGCTATATATTCTCTCCCACAATCAGTGCCTGAATTAAAAAATGCTCTTAATGCTGAATGGGTAAAAATTCCCACAAAACATTCTAAAATCTTGTGGAAAACCCTCCCAGAAGAGTAGAGGCTTTAATAGCTTCAAGGGGGAGAGAGGCAAATCCGTACCAATGCCTATGGTTTTGGAATATGATGTTGAAAAAACTCATATAGGCATGATGACCAGTGTACCAACCTTGCTTGGATAAAAGCACAACTCCAGGCATTTTTATTTTGCTTTGTTTTTGTATCAGGAAAATAAAATGTCTTTCACTTTTTATTTCTGTCTTTAACCAATTCAATACCGGGCAATTTTACACCTTCCTGTCCAGGCCATTTTTCAGGTTTCAGCGCTCTCACACTTTGAATGACAATTGCGCGGTCATACAACATTGTACCCAAACTAAAATTTTATCATTTTCTTCACACAACTAGAGCTTTCTTTTGGTGGTATTTAATCATCGCTGGGGTTTTTTTTTTTTGCAAAATTAACAAAAAAGGCCAAAAATTTTGAAAAAAAACAACACGTTTTTCTTTGTTTCTGTTATAAAAGTTTGCAAATAAATAATTGTTCTTCATAAATTTAGGCCGAGATGTATTCTGCTACATGTCTTTGGGGAAAATAACCCAAATTAGGATGTATTATTTAGTCTGTAGGAAAGTTATAGAGTTCACAAACTATGGGATAGATCTGAATATTGATCAATCCTGAAGTACTGACGGCCAATCTAATTTCTTGAGGTCCAAGAATGTCAGAATAGTACAGATATCCCCCAAATGACCCTTTTTGCAAAGTAGACAGTCCGACGTACTTCATAAAAGGCATGGCGAGTTTTTTGAAGTTGTATTTTTTTTGTCATAATTTTTCGGAAAATGAAAAAATAAAAAAAATTATTTTCACTAATTTTTTTTTACATATTGTCACCAGTGCAGTACAGCGGCATCATATAACTGGCATGGTGGTGAACATGGACACTGAGTGGTGACAGTGTGAAAATATATATATATATATTTCTTTTTTTTCTTATAAATTTTTTATTACTTTTTTTTCTTTTTTTTAAGATTTTTTTTCATATTTCACTATGTCTAAAGTAGTAAAATGTTACCATAGTAACATTGTACTACTTTGGGGAAGTGATCAGTATTTTTTCTTTTTTGTTACACAATTTGCTTATAGCAAAGAATTACTTTGCTATAAGCAAGCATTTACCTGAATGACATCGATTCATTCAGGGTTTTTTTTTTTTTGTGCTTAGCTGTGATTTGGCCACAGCTAATCACATGACATGCGCATGTGACTAGCTGTGACCATTCACAGCTAGACACTAGTATACAATGGATGGCATGAATGAAGCCATCCATTGTATACAACTGTCATGTGACCTGCTGTGATTGGTCACAGCAGGTCACATGGTACCGGCAACGGGGGCCGGTACTCAGATCTGTCATCGGCCGTGTCCAAGGTACACGGCCGGTGACAGATCGCGCCGCTGCGCGGCTCTGCAAGCGTGTGAACTGCGCATGTGCGGGAGGACGCCATATGGCGTCCTCCCGGAAAGGTAATACATTTTTGCAGATGCCATTTGGCCATAGGCCGGGCGTCAAATGGTTAAACCCATTGCAAGCCTTTCTTTTCCTTTCTGTCCTTGTGACACCAGAATGAGAAACTGAAGGAATAATTATCAGTGGGACAGGAGGATACAGACAACATCAAAAAACATTGCCTGAAGCTTCCCACTCTACTAAAAATGTTTTTCTGTTTTTGTTTTTCTGTCCTGACAAGAAGCTAGGGGAAGTTTTTGGGACACAGCAATGACAACCTGATAGAGGTGATCTATAAAGTTATAATTAAATGTCAAAATGAAAACCGTATTCATCCCAAAAGCAAACATTTATTATATTGCAGTTTACCAATTCTTAGATATGATGCTTGCATTAGTTTTCTTTTTTTAAGATATAAACCATAAAAGCTTTCAATGTGCCACATCCAGATTTAGCATACAGAACCAAAAAACTTCAAAAATTATTTTAGAGGGTATGACGTGGCACCACATGAGACCTCACATAAATTGTAATAACATTTGTATGTATTTTATTCAAACATTATAATAAAATTAGGCAGATATTAGACATATATGCCTGAATTAAAAAGTACATATGGGGGATACCCCTAAAACAGTTTTAACCTCCTCGTATACATATAATTGGCGTAAATATCTATAACATGTTCATATTATATCCATCTTCAGCGGTTAATGCATTTCGCATTTAGCTTCTTTAGAACCGTATATTTGAGGAAACAAAAAATTAGTACTGTAGAAAACATAATATACATTAAAGTACATCCAATTTTTATTATATTGTCTGTTTGGTCTCATGTGGTGCCTATAAAGTCCACTTCAAACACTCTAAAATATTTTTGGAGGTTTTTTGGTTTAATTTTCTTTTTAAGCTTTCTTTTCTCTATTTTTTATCTGGTGATCTGGCCAGTAAGTCTGTTGTTTTTCAAAAGAACAAGCTTTCTTGCAGTTACAGGAGTGAGACAAACCATTTACCACTGACAGGGGTGCTTACAATGATCAGATTTTAATTCTTTATAGTTACATCGTTAGTGCGGTTGAGTAAAGACACCAGTCCATCCAGTTCAACCTATGTGGGTGTGTGTGTTCATGTGAAAAGTCCTTTTTGGTTTCCCTGTATACTGTATTCATTAAGCTACCCTTCCAAGAGTTTTTTTAAAACTATCAATACTTCCCGCCGACACTACCGTGGAAGTGAGTTCCTCATCCCGAGTGAAAAAACCCCTATGCAGGTTAACCTCCATGGCAGTCTGATTATGTCAATATTTTTGAATATCAAAGTGGTACATTGTTTTGCATGGAAATTTCAGTGTCTGATGAGGAATTTCCCCACAAATCACTATCGCTCAATTCTGCATGGGATTCTAATTCACTATATAATCCAATATTGTACCGCGCTCCAATATATTCTACCTCATGTGATATAATGAATACCTGTGTGTGCCACCAATTAACAAACAATTTCATCAAACAATAATACTTAAATTCATAATTTGTATAAATATACAAGAAATTAAATTTTCTAAAAATGTGAAAAAACAAAGAATAAAGTGGGAGAGGAGAATGTTTCTTTGCTATGATCTCCCAAATTGATTAATATTTCTCCTCTGTGTTTAATTTTGATCCAAACAAGATTACATCTATAATGTTAAAATGTATGTGGGGAAAAAAATATATATATTTTTCTGTTTTGTAGTATATTATTTAGTCATTCAGGTGGGTACATCATATAGTGTACCGTATTTGCCATATGATAGTTCTCCTCTATGTGAATTGAGATGGTATTATTCAAACTGGATTGTATTATGGATCTGTGTCCACTGCGTGAACCTCTCTCTCCTCAGCACAGCCTTCTCAATAGATCATTCTCCGCTGGCTGCTTGGCTTAATTCTCCATATATGGAACATGAAAAGAAGGGAAAAGAAACATAGTGTCTTATCCGGGATTACAGTTGTTTAATGTGCTTTGATTTTCCACTCACATTGTGAAAGATAAAGTAGCGCTTTACATAAAATGTATCCAAATCGTATTGTGGTCAGCCTTATAGGTGTGTCTGCCTTCAGTGTGTATACTCGCCGTTCCTCTGTGGATGCGTGATGACGTCACCGCCCCTCCCCTATGCGTTACGCTACAGGGACTCGTAGCTTCCTCTGGGGGATGTAGTTTTGCATGCCATCATGCACAGAGTCTATTTATATCCTACCGGCGCCATTTTTGCTGTGATTTAGTGACTGCTCTCCATTACTCCTCCATTACTTCGGAGTTCAACTATATCTCAATCTCGTAAATAATATACATTATCTCCACTCTTATGTGTGGATTCAAGATGCGCATCAGCATCCTACGGCTTTTTACTCAATGTTTGCATCCACACCCTTCACAATTTGAATATCAATCCTACGCTCTATCATCAACATTTAAATTGTCATAATACAATAAACGTATGTCAATATTAATCCCAATTTTTATACTATATCTATATTTTATACATTTTTATTAATATTAAAAATAAATACTATTAATTTACATACATTATTAAATGTTCTTCAATAATCACACCTTGAATTAAATCTAATAAAATGCCAAACTATATAAAAAACAATAAAATTAAAATAAAAAATATTTATAAAAAATGTTTAAATTAAAAAAAAAAAAATTGTTTATAAATAAAAAAAATGTTTATATATATATAAAAAAAAAAAATAATTTAAATTTAATTTTATTAAGAGTTAACAGATAAAATAAATAAAATGCAACTTTAAAATATGTTCACACGCAAATCAATAAATGATATCTTTATTAATAACCCATCTATATCTCCCTCCTATTATTATGTTCAATGATTGAAGTGTATTCATTTGCTCCTTATTCTTTCTGATGATATTAATAGTCACTCAAGAAACAAGCCAGATCAAATTCCTTATTTAATCCCAACGGATACAAAGAATTCATTTGATAAATCCACTGGGATTCTTTCTTACTTATTTCTCTAATGAGATTATCTCCTCTCCAGTGTGCCTTATGTTTTTCTATTCCCCAAAATTCTAGACCTTCTGTTTTTTGTTCATGATATAGTTTAAAGTGTAATGATACATTATGATATTTATATCCTTTTGAGATATTGCGGACATGCTCTTTTATTCGCTCTTTTAGCATTCGTTTAGTTCTTCCTATATAGATTTTGTTGCACGGGCATTTTAGTGCATATATTACCCCCTTGGTGTCACACGATATAAATTGTTTTATCTTGAATGTTTTACCATTTATAAAATTAGTAAATTGCATTCTATTTCTGGGGTTGTTTTTTACTCTAGTGCAGCTATAGCATCTTCCACACTTGTAGAATCCAACTCCCTGAAAAAAAGATAATGAGTTTTGTTTTTTGGGTGGGTCCAATACATTCTTCACTACTTTGTCTCTGATATTTGGGGCCTTTTTGTAAACAAACCTTGGATTATCAGGAATGCTATCTTTTAGGTCTTTATCCAACCTTAATATATCCCAGTGCTTATTTATTATTTTTTGTACATCCTTATATTGCTTATTGTATGGCATTATAATAGTCATAGCATTATCCATACTGTTATTATTCTGTCTGTTTGTTAGTAATTTACTTCTATCTAGTACTCCTACCCTATCTCTTTCTTCTGTTATAAACTCTTTTTTGTATCCTTTGTTAATGAATCTCTTTAGAAGAATGTCACTCTGTTCTTGATAGTCTATATCATGTGTGCAATTGCGTCTCAGTCTCATAAACTGCCCTCTGGGTATGTTCTTAATCCATGATTTATGATGGCAACTATGGGTGGGTATATATGAATTTCTGTCTGTGTTCTTAAAATGATTTTTTGTGGAGATATGTGATCCCTCTTTCACTAGCCATATATCCAAAAAGTTAATAGTTGTATTACTGCTGCTGTATTAATAGTTGTATTATTACTGCTGTTCCAACTTAATGTTATATTATGATAATTCTTATTCAATTTCGTGTAAAAATCAGCTAGTGAAGTTTCATTTCCTTTCCATACCAAAATTATGTCATCTATATATCTATAGTATGCTATGAGTTCTTGTTTTTGAATATTGAATATTGTATCTTCCTCCCATTGCGCCATATATAAATTTGCTATGCTGGGGGCAAAACGTGCCCCCATCGCTACACCCTTGGTTTGTAGATAATACTTGTTATTATACCAGAAGAAGTTATGTTTGAGACAAAAAGTTAAACACTTGATGAGAAATTTTTTCTGTCTTTTATGCAAATTAGAGTACTTTTCCAATGCCCACTTTGCTGCTTTGATTGCTCCATCATAGTCAATATTTGTGTACAATGAGGTGACATCCGCTGTACTTAATATGCTATCATCAGTAAGTTGTAAATTTTGCATTAGTTGAATTATATGTCTGGTGTCTTTCAGATATGCCTTCGTTTGTACCATTAATGGTTGCAAATATTGATCTATATATTCTCCCATCCTTGCAGTTAGAGAATCTATCCCATTTATTATTGGTCTAATTGGGGGATTCACAGGATTTTTGTGGATCTTTGGTACTGAGTACATTACGGGTAGTTTGCATACTGTTGGTACTAGATATTTTGTTTCTTTGTCGTTCAATATGTGCTTTTTATTTCCGTAATTTACTAACTTTATTAACTCTTTTTTATACTCTTTGTTTGGATTGTTCTTAAGCTCCTGGTATGTGCTTTCATCTTTTAGCATTTCCTCCATAGATTTTTCATAAAATGTTTTAGACAATATGACTATTCCACCCCCCTTGTCTGCCGGCCTGATTACTATGTTTTTTCTCTCATTCAGGCTTTTAATGCCTTTCTCAAGGTTATGATTATATTTATAATTATGTATTTTCAACTTTTCTAAATCTTTTGTTACTAATTTTTTAAAAGTTGTAATATATGTATTATCACTAGATTTGGGGTTGAAAACAGATTTATTTTTGAGGTCACTATGTTGATACTTTAATGTTTTGGCCACTTGGTTGTGTTCTATCGGGTTTTGGGCATAATATTTTTTAATATTTAATTTCCTTATGAATTTCTGTAAACTAATATACATTTCAAATTTATTTAATCCTTTATTAGGAGCAAACTTCAAGCCCTGATCTAATGCATTGATTTCTTCTTGTTTTAGAGGTATTCCACTTAGGTTAAAAATGCCTTCCCCTTTTCGTGTTCAAACAATTTTATTTTTAACATGGAACAGTATAAAATAATAAGCAAAAGTATGGGTCCTTGAAGGTGTACATTAATTGCACAGTAAGAAACCCAATAATACAAAGTCAGGCATCACTAATAAAGAGGACTATCAAATGGCAGTTAAGGCCTAACATGCCTTCCCCTTTAAACTCTCCTTTTTTTGTTTGTGTTTTCTTCCTCCTCTATTTCCCCTCTTTCTATAATGTTTTGATTTACTATTGCTGGATTTTGGTTCCACTCTAAAAAAGGGTTAGGTAGAGGTGTGTATGATTCTTCTGATTCTAATGGGGAATAATGAGTGGAGATAATGTATATTATTTACGAGATTGAGATATAGTTGAACTCCGAAGTAATGGAGGAGTAATGGAGAGCAGTCACTAAATCACAGCAAAAATGGCGCCGGTAGGATATAAATAGACTCTGTGCATGATGGCATGCAAAACTACATCCCCCAGAGGAAGCTTCGAGTCCCTGTAGCGTAACGCATAGGGGAGGGGCGGTGACGTCATCACGCATCCACAGAGGAACGGCGAGTATACACACTGAAGGCAGACACACCTATAAGGCTGACCACAATACGATTTGGATACATTTTATGTAAAGCGCTACTTTATCTTTCACAATGTGAGTGGAAAATCAAAGCACATTAAACAACTGTAATCCCGGATAAGACACTATGTTTCTTTTCCCTTCTTTTCATGTTCCATATATGGAGAATTAAGCCAAGCAGCCAGCGGAGAATGATCTATTGAGAAGGCTGTGCTGAGGAGAGAGAGGTTCACGCAGTGGACACAGATCCATAATACAATCCAGTTTGAATAATACCATCTCAATTCACATAGAGGAGAACTATCATATGGCAAATACGGTACACTATATGATGTACCCACCTGAATGACTAAATAATATACTACAAAACAGAAAAATATATATATTTTTTTCCCCACATACATTTTAACATTATAGATGTAATCTTGTTTGGATCAAAATTAAACACAGAGGAGAAATATTAATCAATTTGGGAGATCATAGCAAAGAAACATTCTCCTCTCCCACTTTATTCTTCGTTTTTTCACATTTTTAGAAAATTTAATTTCTTTTATATTTATACAAATTATGAATTTAAGTATTATTGTTTGATGAAATTGTTTGTTAATTGGTGGCACACACAGGTATTCATTATATCACATGAGGTAGAATATATTGGAGCGCGGTACAATATTGGATTATATGGTTAACATTTACACACCTAGAGAGGGTGTATGAAGTACCTTGCGATCTAATATAAAATTTTTTTATGCACGCAATTAATTGATATTTTAGTTTGCACATAGTAAACAACCCCTAGTGGCTCACAAGTAACAATCCAACTTTACAATAATTTGGATTCTAATTCACTCTCGCTGTTTTCTAGCTGGTCTAAAACCGCTTTTGACGCTTTTTGGATGACATGGACAGTCTCCAGTTTCCAGGCAGAAAGAATGGTAAAAGTGCAGGCAGGGGACAGGACAAAGCACTCGGGACAAAATTGAGGTGAAATAGTTTGATACAGTAATGTAATCCTAACAGATTACAATGTATTGTGTGTATGTCATGTTTTTACTTTTTTGAATTTCCTGCTAGTTCCGCCCCCCTGCGTCGCGGCACTCGCAGGGAAGGGAACCCGGAAGACGGATGCTGGCATCGGCCGAAGGACACAGTGGGAGTACATCGTCAAGAGGACACAGTGGGAGGACATCGGCCGGAGGACACAGTGGGAGGACATCGGCCGGAGGACACAGTGGGAGGACATCGGCCGGAGGACACAGTGGGAGGACATCGGCCGGAGGACACAGTGGGAGGATATCGGCCGGGGAACACAGTGGGAGGAATCAGCCGAAAGGACACAGTGGGAGGACATCAACTGGAGGACATCAGCCGGAGGACACAGTGGGAGGACATTGGCTGGAGGACACAGTGGGAGGACATTGGCCGGAGGACACAGTGGGAGGACATTGGCCGGAGGACACAGTGGGAGGACATTGGCCGGAGGACACAGTGGGAGGACATCGGCCAGAGGACATCGGCCAGAGGACAGAGTGGGAGGACATCGGCCAGAGGACACAGTAAAAGGACATTGGCTGGAGGACACAGTGGGAGAACATCAGCCGGAGGACACAGTGTGAGGACATCAGCTGGAGGACATTGTCCGGAGGACACAGTGGGAGGACAACGACCGAAAGGAAACAGTGGGAGGACAACGACCGAAAGGAAACAGTGGGAGGAATCAGCCGAAAGGACACAGTGGGAGGACATCGGCCGGAGGACAGAGTGGTAGGACATCGGCTGGAGGACAGAGTGGGAGGACATCGGCCAGAGGACACAGTGGGAGGACATCAGCTGGAGGACATCGGCCGAAAGGACACAGTGGGAGGACATCAGCTGGAGGACATCGGCCGAAAGGACACAGTGGGAGGACATCGGCCAGAGGACAGAGTAAGAGGACATCGGCCAGAGGACACAGTAAGAGGACATCGGCCAGAGGACACAGTAAGAGGACATCAGCCGGAGGACACAGTAAGAGGACATCAGCCGGAGGACACAGTAAGAGGACATCAGCCGGAGGACACAGTGGGAGGACATCAGCCGGAGGACATCGGCCGGAGGACACAGTGGGAGGACATCGGCTGAAAGGACACAGTGAGAGGACATCGGCCGGAGGACACAGTGGGAGGACACAGTGGGAGGACATCGGGGGATCGCAGGGACAAGGTAGGTTACACTACACACAAACTACAGTGTAATCCCGAGTGTGGCTCGGGGTTACCGCTTTTGGCACTGAAATGAACCCCGAGCCACAATCGGGATTACCACTAGGGAGGTTCAAGTTAAACCGTTTCTAGTCCAATTTCATTTAGAGGCCCCGTGTCTTCTTATACTCCCTGAGACTCAATAGATTATTTCCTATGCTAGAATCACCATTGAGGTATTTGTATATCACTATCATATCTCCTCTCAAGCGTCTCTTCCCCAGGGAGAATAAGTTTAATGTTTGTAGTCGTTCCTGATAAGTGAGGGCCTCCAGTCCACTTATTAACTTTGTTGCCCTTCTCTGGATTCTCTCCAGCACATCCTTCCTAAGGTGACCAGTACTGGACAACATTCCAATGTTGCCACCTGATTCTCTAGATGTAAGATTTGGGCTTCCAGAGAAACAACTAGCTCACATCTCACACAGCAATATTCAACCTCAAGTGGCTCTTCAAAGAACGTATACATGGAGCAAGATATGCACTGGATCGCATCACCAATCCTGTTGGACATTTTACCCGCTACCTAATGGGGATAACCCTGGAAAAAATTAGAGTTTTTTCTTCTCTCTCACTATATAGATATAATTGTACAGTTTTAAGCCTTCTTATGTAATCCTTCTTTAAGCAGTAAGTATTCTAACTGTTAGGGATCTCCTATTTCCAGCTAACTTGGCCACCGGAGTCCTCTTATCGTACTCCTGCTTTTCTGGTCTCTAGGCCCCCCGTTATCTTCGACTCCTGATGCCACCCACCAATCACCTATCCCTCATTGTCCTTTCCTCCTGCTGCTGCTGCTCACTGGTCCCACAGCCCCACAGCAAACTTTTTCCTATCTCTGGTGGCTGGTCCCACGTGTCCACTCCTCCTATTTAGTAGCACTTTCCCCAGTCAATTTCAATGCTCCAAGTTACTTATTAAAAGCTCAATACTCTAAGTTACTCAAAATTACCCCAGTAGTTCAAGTAACTTTGAGCTACTCCAAGTTGTTCCCAATGGCTCCGAACTCCAGACTACTCCCAGTACTCCACTTATTCCAAATTACTCCCAGTTACTCCTAATACTACTTATGTAAAACCTTTATGCTGTATTAATAATAAATACTGTTTTTAACCATTAGCCACCCGGCCTATAGCCGCAGAAATGCTTCAGCTTTCCGGGTGCACGCCATTTGGCGTTCTCCCGCACATGCGTAGTTTGCGCGGTTGCAGAGCCACGCAGCAGCGCGATCTGTCACCGGCCGTGTACCTCGGACGCGGCCGATGACAGATCTGAGTACCGGCCCCCGTTGCCAGTACCATGTGACCTGCTGTGACCAATCACAGCAGGTCACATGACAGTTGTATACAATGGATGGCTTCATTCATGCCATCCATTGTATACTAGTGCCTAACTGTGAATGGTCACAGCAGGTCACATGCACATGTCATGTGATTAGCTGTGGCCAAATCACAGCTAACACACAAAAAAACTTGAATGAATCGATTTCATTCAGGTAAATGCTTGCTTATAGCAAAGTAATTCGTTGCTATAAGCAAATTGTGTAAAAAAAATACTGATCACTTTACCAAAGTAGTACAATGTTACTATGGTAACATTGTACTACTTTGGTCATAGTAAAATATGAAAAAAAAAATCTTAAAATAAAAAAAAATGTAATAAAAAAAAAAAATAAAAAAATATATATTTTTTTTTTTTCATACTGTCACGTCAGTGTCCCTGATCACTGCATGCCAGTTATATGATGACGCTGTACTGCACTGGTGACAGTATGTAAAAAAAAAATAGTGAAAATAATATTTTTAATTTTTTAATTTTCCGAAAAATTATGACAAAAAAAATACAACTTCAAAAAACTCTCCATTCCTCTTATGAAGTACGTTGGACTGTCTACTCTGCAAAAAGGGGTCATTTGGGGGATATCTGTACTGTTCTGACATTCTTGGACCTCAAGAAATTAGATTGGCTGTCAGTACTTCAGGATTGATTAATTTTCAGATCTATACCATAGTTTGTGAACTCTATAACTTTCCTACAAACTAAATAATACATCCTAATTTGGGTTATTTTCACCAAAGACATGTAGTAGAATACATCTCGGCCTAAATTTATGAAGAACAATTATTTATTTGTAACCTTTTATAACAGAAACAAAGAAAAACGTGTTTTTTTTCAAAATATTTGGTCTTTTTTTGTTAATTTAGCAAAAAATAAAAACCCCAGCAGTGATTAAATACCACCAAAAGAAAGCTCTAGTTTTGTGAAGAAAATGATAAAATTTTAGTTTGGGTACAATGTTGTATGACCGCGCAATTGTCATTCAAAGTGTGAGAGCGCTGAAACGTGAAAAATGGCCTGGGCAGGAAGGTGTAAAATTGCCCGATATTGAAATGGTTAAACATACTGTATACAGTTGTCCATCATTTACTGTAATTGGTTCCCTTTGGTGCAGCTAAAGTCCCATATTTTGTGTCTCGTGTTGTCATGAAGGAATTTTTCTACCTTTGATTTTGGGATGGCACCCCATGGACAGTCTGTGTGTGGTCTTTGACTCCTGCCACATCCATTGTGACAGAGATTGTAACTCTTCTTTACTCTATTCAAAAATCAATAACAATTTTGGCTGCTATCATTTATTGAAATATATAAGCAGCAGAAATATTTTTTCCATTTGTTTTATGTGATGAATGCTCCAAAGACACCTTTGACTGGCTCTTGCAAAGTGGAATTTTATACATATATTGTATGTCATAATAAGCAGAATTGGGGTAGGTTCCAAACAATCCTGTTGTTATCATAGTTATGTGGACCCTTACCATTCAGTTAAACATAGAAATGCAAGGCAAAAACATTTGTGTTTTCTTGTTTTATAAGTGATCTCATGACCTCTGTTCTCAGCTATATAAGGGGATTGGAGAGGTGGGGGGGGGGATTGCAAGGGGAGCGTGTTAGCATGAGGCAAAGAAACAGTAGTACACTAATTTTCCCAGTGAAGAAATGGGTGGGGTCAGCACAAGTCTTGGCCATTGGAGGAGAGACAGACTGTTCTCTTAGCACAGCCATAAAACTGACCACTCAAGGATGGATATGCTACTATGCCTAGTGTGGTCAGTTTGAAATGGGAAAGCAGATGGACTGTGAGGATCATCAGAAATTTCTCATAAAACAAGCAATGAAAAGAGAACAGGATACTTTTTAACCCCCCTGGCGGTATTCCCGAGTGTAGCTCGGGGTTAACTTTCAGTACCAGAAGCGGTAACCTCGAGCTACACTCGGGAATACACTGCAGCGTTGCTCAGGGATCCCTCCAGCACTTACCTTGTGCTGCGCTCCCACGATGTCCCCCCTGCAGCATGCCCGGTCATGTCCTCCGTCTTCTGGGTTTCGTTCCCTGCGAGCGTCGGGACGTACGGGAGACGGAACCGGTGGAAATTTCAAAAATGTAAAAATTTCACATTCACTCAATACACTAAAATCTGATAGTATAACATTCCTGTATCAAACCATTTCACATACATTTTGTCCTGAGTGCTTTGTCCTGTGCCCTGCCTGCATGTTTACCGTCCTTTCTGCCTGGAAACTGAGAAATGTCCATGACATCCAAAAAGCGTCCCTTTAGGTCAAAAGCAGTTTTAGACCAGCTAGAGAACAGCGATAGTAAATTAGAACCACTTGCAGAATTGAGTGATAATGATTCGTGGGGAAACTGGTCATCAGACACTGAAAACGATTTTACGACTTTGCTCAGCGATGTGCGAACTTGGCGCTCTATTTCAAATTTCAGTATTTTTGGTTTGATTACATTATTGAATTACATGTATTATTATATTAATTTTTATGATTATTTATTATAGTATAATTTATGATTTAGTGTTTCAAATTTTATCATATCCGGGATGTTTACTAGACTCTTGTTTGGACAGATTTAAGTGAGTTATTCCTAAGAATTACAGGCCTACAATAAAAAAAATACATATTTCCATTGAAAACAATATACCGCTTTGAGCACAGAAATACTGACATAATCAGACTGCTAGGCAGGTTAATACAAGTGCATGGTACAAGAGATACATACAGTGTCAGGAATATGATATATTGGGGTAACAAATTGTAATTCTATATTTGTACTGACTGTCCTAAGTAGTAAACCTGAGAGATGGGATTTTTTTTTATTTGTAGTGTGCACTTAGTGTTACTCCACTTTTTACCAACACATTTTCTGCTCATTGTATTTGGTGCATGCACAGGAGACAAGCATGAAAAAACTTTGCAAATCCATGTTTCCCATGTGTATGTACCATGGCAAGGAATAATGTAGCTTCCAGGCTTTTGTAGCTTAGAACTGCACAAAACAGAAGCACCGTGGTGCATTGTGTATTTTACACCCACTGTATAGCTGCAAATGCATGCAGCTGAGTCTCACGTTGAATCAGAAATCAATGAGATCGGCTCTCTGCTGATTAGCAGAGTTCAGGTTAGAGAAATTTGTATTGCAATTAACTACCTGTAGGTGTCCAGCACTCAGTCTTGGTCACAGATGGGAGAAAAAGTAGTCCCAGTCTCCAAGGGTCCCTTTGTAGAAGCAGTGTTTTTGTAGAGGTCCAGCATGCCCCTTATCAGGGGCAGACTGACAACTCATGGGGCCCCCGGAGCAATAGCGGATCATGGGGCCCCTGTGTCCTTGCCCAAACTCAAAAAAGCCTATGAAAAAAGTACCAGGGGCATCTCATGGGCCCCCTACTGACCCAGGGCCCTCGGGCAGTGCCCGAGTTTCCCAATGGTCAGTCCGCCCCTGCCCCTTACAGAGTCAGACCTATAACTCTCCATATAGCAAAGCTTATGCTCCCTCCTAATTGGGGAACTGTGGCTCTGACTCAGACTTCTGGATGTATTTATCTCATCTAAAGGTTCAATTAGGCTTTCGCTGCCAGGTCCTTATGTCGTACACATCTGACAGCGGGGTATTTTACACACAATCCAATGGCTGCAGCCACTAGGATTGTGTATAAAACTGACAGGCAGACTCCTTCCTGTCAAGGGAAAGCAGTCGCCACCAGATTGCTTTCACACCACCCGGTAATAGTGCCTCCCTCCCCAGCATACATTCTGGGGTCTGCTTGCCCAATAGAGTCAACATGGCGGGTGCGTTTGTTTGCCCTAAAATTCACTTTAGTGTGTTTTGTACAGAAATGTTATGTTTCCTAGACCTTTGTGGTAATATCGTGTGACATAAAAAAATGGAACTACCACTGTTTCATTCTATAGGGTGTCTGCTTTCAGAAAATATATAATGTTTGGGGGTTTTGTGTAATCTTCAGGCCTAAACTTATTTTTTAAACACGTGTGCAAAAAAGTGCACAAACGACTGGCAGCGAAAGGGTTAAATCTGCAGCTTTTAGCAAAACAATACCTGATAAAAGTCCTTGTTCTGGCACTTCCTTTTATAGGTCGACAACATGGTGTCTCCCAAATGTGTTGTCACCCTTTCACACAGGCTTGCAATGGCAGGCATGATCCACTGTTGTCACCATCAGGAAACCCACTGAGAAATGCCTTGCAGCCAATGCAGGAGTGCATCTAGTCAGCAAGTGGCAACAATGAGAACACTCTCAGTCATCAGCACTGAGATACAACAAAGGATAAAAAAGGTGTTGATGATACACAATGTTTTCACAAATTAATTGTTTTTCAGTTAAAGTTTACATCTACATTTACCAGTAAGCCATCTGATCTGTCTTGCAGGTGTTGCTCTCTGTGACATGGCCAGCTAGGAGTATCAAGTCTAATAGTAAACATAGACACATATTAGTTTTTACAAGACTAGTTGCACTGGTAATGTTGGTTAACAGAGGTTAGATGATCCCGCAGATCACCATCTCATAACTAGGAAGTAAGAATGACTGGAAGGATCAATGGATAATTTCTCAGCTATGGTTCCATGGAACCCTAGGGTTCCTCCAGAGGTTGCTGAGGATTATTGAGCTGTGGCTGATTGACCGCCTCTCTGATGATGATTGAGGTCTAAGGAAGAGGGGACACCCTTAAAACACATCAGCCTCTCCAGACCTCTATGGCATCATCATTAGCCCACTTGGAGGCACGAAAAGTGGTTCTGTCTGTTTCTTTTTTGATGTATGTGATGGGCCCTTTATACAGTTCTGTTTGTAACTATATTGTCATGTTTTTATCTTTGAAATAAATGGGCTTTTTGGATAAATGCACTAGGCCAATGTGCTCTCTTTCTCTTTTTGTAATGAAGTGAGTATGGGTCTCGCTGGTCTGAATAGGGCAGTAGGGTTTAATGAATAGTTGATGGCATGTGCTATCTATTCAAGATTCCTGTAACAGAGAGCATCGCTCTTCATTTTGGGTTCCACACTTGAGCACGGAAGTTGGTTTTATAGGTTTCCTCTCTGTTGATGCTTGCCTAATTATGAAGCAGCCAACTTTGCAAAGCCAGCGGCATTACAGCAATGATCTTTTTTAGCATTCTGAAAGTTAGGCCCAGACTAAAAAGGAAAGGAGTCTAGATCCAGGGCCAGCATGACTGGATTAAATGGGGTTTGGGCAAAAAAGTCATTGTGTGACCAAAAGTAAACAGGTCTGAGGTGATTCTCATCAAAATGGTAGAAAGGGCTGGAGCAAGTGGGGCTTCAGGAGTCGGGAACGTGGGAGGGTCTAGTAGGTGTTTAGTCAGAAGAGAACCTGGACGGGAAAACTTAACACCCTCCCTCCCTTAGAGTTAGGGTAGTTTGTTTTTTGTTTTCTTTTTGCAGGCCACGGGGTCTGTACACTTCTGTCATAGCAGCTGGTGGGGCACAAGATCCTTGGGTGTGTTATGAGTAATGACAAAAAGGTACATTTGTAGGGACGCATCTTGGGTATGGCTCACATTATTCTGGCTGCTGGTACCTGCGATTTTGGTTTGTCTCCGAGTCCGTGTTTCTGTGGCTGGAGGCCTAAAATGGTGGTTTACACAGGTACTTCAACTACATGCCCTCAAAGAGCTCGGAGCCCCTTGAATACTGTTTGTATGTATATATGTTGATATGTTATTTATATTTGGTTAATTAAAGGCTTCTATGGCCATTAAACTCCAGTCGGTGTCATGTCTGGTCCATTTACTATAATGGTATAAAAGTAGTGGTCAGGCAGCTTAGTCAAGGCATCTTTTATATCCTAGTCAAGAGTAGCATTCAGACCACCACTTTAAAGTGCACTTTCTTCTCACAGAACATCAATGTAAAGGCTATTTTTCCCTCAGACACTTTATGTGTTTTAGAAGGGGTTCCTAAGACCTGAATATTAATTTATCAATTCTGGGTTAAAAAGGTTGAAAATGCTGGTCTACAAGTTTGAATATCTTTTTATTTCATAAAGAACCCATCTGCATATAGAGCTTTATCAAAGAAACCATCTGCAACATACCTTTAGACAGGCATGCTATCTGCCTAGATAATAACTTTGGTTGGATATACAGTTGTCAATTCATAAAACCAAACACATTAATTACACAGGTTCTGTGGCTCATTATTATGTGTTCAGTTTTAAAGAGATGAAGTAGCAACCGTAGTTGGCTAAGCAAGGAGCATACACATCCAGAGGGAGTTGGTTAGCCCTGAACCTCTGATTCTCCAATAGAGCAGGATGACATCAATACAATTATGCAGGGTTTAGCTACATACACGAGTCACAGATATGAATAAAAAAAAGCCTACATGACTTTTTTAGACCATGTATTGTACTTGATTTCCAGGAATTCCTTTTACCAACGAGTGTCACTTTCTTGATGTTGAGGAAATGTAACTGTACAAAATACCTCTACAACAACAAGGTCAACATAGACAATAGACCATAACAAGTGACTCCGGAGAACTTAGAATGAACGCAGCAGCTTGAATGGACTAAACAGCACTTTGGCGATGGGAAATAAAAAATGACTTACAAGGGCTATATATTTAGGTCTGAAATTTATCACATGAAACAGTTATGCACAACCAAATGGATTGGTAGGACAAATGTGAAATAAAACGCTGAAATTGCAATTTTAGTATTACAGTGTCCTACACCCCCATAATTAAAGCTTTACTAAACCCAAGACCTTGCATTCACAATATCTGGTCTCCCAGGACCCTGCATTCACTATATCTGCTCTCCCAGGACCCTGCAATTACTATTCGGTCTCCCCGGACCCTGCATTCACTATATCCGGTCTCCCCGCACCCTGCATTCACTATATCTGGTCTCCGAGGACCCTGCATTCACCATATCTGGTCTCCCAGGACCCCGCATTGACTATATTTGCTCTCCCAGGACCCTGCAATTACTATCTGGTCTCCCCGGACCCTGCATTCACTATATCCGGTCTCCCCGGACCCTGCATTCACTATATCCGGTCTCCCTGGACCCTGAATTCACTATATCCGGTCTCCCTGGACCCTGAATTCACTATATCTGGTCTCCCCGGACCCTGCATTCACTATATCCGCTCTCCCCAGACCCTGCATACACTATATCCGCTCTCCCCGGACCCTGCATTCACTATATCCGGTCTCCCCGGACCCTGAATTCACTATATCTGGTCTCCCCAGACCCTGCATTCACTACATCTGGTCTCCCCGGACCCTGCATTCACTATATCTGGTCTCCCCGGTCTCCGCATTCACTATATCTGGTCTCCCCAGACCCCACATTCACTATATCTGGTCTCCCAGGACCCAGCATTCACTATATCCGGTCTCCCCGGACCCTGCATTCACTATATCTGGTCTCCCACAGTACACAGAACATGGAAGTGCAATTATTTTAGTAAATACAAACTACTAAATACCTTTTCTCATCAGCAGTTAGAGCAGTCTTATGGCTTCTATCCGTGTCCAGCCCAGCACTAGCTAAAGCTTGTAGGAGGATTTTTCTCTCTCGTTCTGCTCTGGGAGGATGCAGGACCCCTGACCTCTGTCTGGACAGTGCTGTTTGGCTCTGTGCTGATCACTTGCACTCTCCCAAGAAAAAAAAAACCTCTCTAGCAATATACACCAAACTGAGCATGTGCATTTGGTTTAGATAGAGGCTAAATTGTGTAATTAACCCTTTAACTTTTCAATTTCAAAGAGTTTTACTTTAAAACAGACCTGTTGTCTCCCAGAATTTCGACTATAACACACTAAGCAATCTGCAAGGTTCTGTAGCAGGGGCGGACTGACCATTCGAGCACTCAGACACTGTCTGAGGGCCCGGGGTCAGTAGGGGGAAATGCCCCGGTATGGTTTTTATAGGCTTTTTTGAGTGTGGGCAAGGACACAGGCGCCCCATGATCCCCTATTGCCTGGGGGCCCCATGAGTTGTCAGTCTGCCCCTGTTCTGTAGTTACCAATGTTTAAAACCCGTTTCGAGTACTAGTAATCGTTATTTAAATCAAGCCTTCCATCACGCTCTCTGCATCCTACGATCATTAGTACAACCTGATCTAAAGTAGGAACAATCTGTACTACCCAAACAGATGTCAGTCACAGTAGAAAAGCAGAGGAGGAGAGGGGGAGTTTCCTTGACCAGGGAGACGGAGCTCACAAGCGGAACTTTATTGAGTCATTAGGCATGTCAGCACAGGTACACAACCATTTACAACTACACATTGAGGTTGACTCCCTAAAAAGCAAATAGACTGTGTAATTTGCAAGTGCTGTTGCTCCGGACCTTAGTAAATGAGAGGAAGCTCTGTTGACTTCCATCATTCAATCATGTGCAAGCACAAATGCCGTCTTCTTTTTTTTTCTCCTTGCACCCGACTGAGTCGTTAAGTGACGAAGTGGTGTTGCATACAACTCCTCTTTTTATGGCCATAAATATACAGTATAAAAATAGAACTCCCACCCCTCACAACTAAAAATAAATAAAATAAAAAATAAGTCAAATTAAGTCAAATTGAATCAGGAAAGCATCTACCACCCAACTGTGCAATCACTCCACTGTGTTAATGAATCAAAATCAAATACTGGTGAAATGCAGATCAAATATCATATAACCTCATATCATAACCCTTTATCATAAACAGATCCCCCCCAGTATTCAGTATCCTTTTGTGAATGTGCAAAAGTTAAGTAGCAGAGAGGGTTGATGATCAGTTTCAGCTGCTTTAGTGTTAATGACATTAACAACAGGTGCACTAGATGGTCAACAATGAGATGACCCCCAAAACAGGAATGGTTTTAAAGGTAGAGGCCACTGACATTTTTTTCCCTACTCATCTTTTCTGACTGTTGTTCACTAGTTTTGCATTTGGCTAGGGTCAGTGTCACTACTGGTAGCATGAGGAGATACCTGGACCCTACAGAGGTTACAAAGGCAGTCCAACTCCTCCAGGATGGCACATCAATACGTGCCATTGCTGGAAGGTTTGCTGTGTCTCCCAGTACAGTCTCAAAAGCATGGAGGAGATTCCAGAAGACAGGAGGTTACTCTAGGAGAGCTGGACAGGGCTGTGGAAGATCTTTAACCCATCAGCAGGACCGATATCTGCTCCTTTGAGAAAGGAGGAACAGGATGAGCACTGCCAGAGCCCTACAAAATGACCTCCAGCAGGCTACTGATGTGAATTTCTCAGCAAACAATCAGAAACAGACTTCATAAGGGTGGCCTTTGGGCCCAATGTCCTAAGCTCATGTTAGTCGATGAACAGCCAGATATAGATGGACATGTGCCACTTTACACCATAGTACTCAGTCCTGGTGTGGAAAAAAACTAGAAAAGGTCTGCATCCTTAAGCATTTTCCTGGACCTAAATGTGATAGATCAGTGATAGTATCATGTAAATGGACAGAAGTTAATTTTCATCTGGCCACTCATGGACCCAACATAGGTGCAGAAGGCTCAGGCTTGTGAATGTAGAAAAAAAATGTAATAGGCATGGATATCACAAAAGGAACAACTGTCCCATCCCATTCTGATTCAGCTGGGGGTCTGTACATGGATCCCCTGCTAATTGGAGCAGACAGCACCCATGTGATGGACCTTTATTTAAACTTCCTGTAGTCCTATGCATAGTTGGACTTGAAGTGAAAGAGGATCAGCACACTCAGCCTCGTAGGCTCTACTGCATTGTTTAACAGATTATATTTGTTGATGCAGAGAACCCTGTAATTTGCTGAGAGCGGTGTTCATTGTTTAAGCTGAACTCTAGGCAGATATAAAAGGCACACATTAGTGTAGCTCTGCATTCATTAATACTTTAATATTTTTTTTAAATGCATGCAGTGTATCTGAATTGCAGCCCCTGTACAGCAGGGTTGGAGTGTGAGAGGAAACAGCAGCACAAGGTACCAATCAGTTCATGTGCTGACAGCAAACATACTGAAAATAGGGGAATGCAGAGTGGCTGATAGGTGAACTCAACATTGTAATGCATCTCCCTTCACTATCCAGCCACAAGCTGGGGGTGGGTCCAGGATGAGGTTGAATGAACCTGTTTTGTTAGCTGATGCCGTTTAGTGGCACCAAAAAATAATGCAAGTGAAATCTCTGAATTGAAGAATATTACAGCAAAAGCTGGTCTTATTATGTATGCCCTACATCTGTTTGAATATAGAAAAAAGCGACACAGGCTTTGCACAAAAGCTGAGTGCGGGGCTCTGGAGTATTATTTCTGAGTGGAGAAGACTGGAGCTTCAGTTTTCTCTGAGTTTAGTAATCCCAGATCAGGGTCTGGAGTTTGGAGACTGAAGAGATTTGGGTAGGACGAAGACTCCAATCCTGTCTCCAGGTCTTGCTGGAGACTTGCAGGTTGTGTGTGTAACACAGCCTGGATTCAAACTGGCTTTTGAGTTTCGAGAGTGGTACCCTCTTCCTCAGAGCCAAGGGTTTGGCTCTGAGGAAGAGAGTATTACCCTTGAAACGCTTAAGCTAGTTTTGATCCAGGTAGTATCCTCCCAAGCCCAGGAGCATGTGGAGTGTACCGACTAACTCTGATATCTTGATGACCTTTGCTTGATATGGTGTTTGTGAGTGGACTTATTTTTATCTTACAATAAATGCTGAGATTATGAGATTGAGATAACATTGAGAGAACATTGAGATAATGGGCTAGGCTGGTGTGCCTTCTCTCTCTTAAGTTTTTGTAGAAAGTTGTTGAGGCTTCCCCAGTCCTAAGAGGGCAGCAAAGTGTGGTGGAGAAGTGGATGTATTTGAAGAAGTGGTGCCAGATCACCACCAAACTCATGCGCAGGAGGTGCTTTGTCTTGTGCATTATAAGCAATGACCTGACCATAGTGCAGGGCTCCTGTTTGGAGACATTTGTTTGCTCTCATTTGGAGACGTGTACTCACATCAGAAGAGGTGGTCTACTCAAGAGATAGCACTACATGTAGAAGAGATTCCATGTTCATTGGGCTGAGGGATCCGAGGTGGCTAAGTAAGTATGAGAGACTGGGAAAGCTGGAATAACTAGGCACGTCCAAGGGACTGCTGGAATTTGGAGGTCCTAGAGGAGTAAGAGAATATCAGGATATCAGGAGATCCACTATTAAAAGGCCAGGGAGTGGGTCTGTATATCAGGGTGCTGTAACTAAAGACTGAGTTAGCCAGGAAAGCCCAGAGAGCCAGGAGAGTTGGGTGAGATGGTTGGAGGGACCAGTGAAAACAGCAGTGATGCTGTTGAACAGAGAGCCAGGGGGCTTGGCATTATTTTTGTGTTACTCGTCTTGATGGTGGAAACTCTGCTGAACTTTTACTTTTGTGTTTAATAAAGGTTGGCTGACAAGCCCTGAAGCATAGTCCAGACTGGTATGGACTCACTGGAAAAGTTACCAGTAAGCTAATCACCCCAAATTTCACAATGGGTTATTTATTTTTATCTAAATATTTTTGTCTGAAGTTTCAGACGTGTTCAATGGTAATGCATATACGATAGGAAACCAATTGCCTGAAGAAACATCTCTTTGCCAAACCATACACTTTAATCCTCCTCCCCATTCTTATCATTCTTTTGAAGTACACCTCACTACTTCCCAAAGGTCTTCTCTACTAGATCTCCACTCGCTCATGTTTACAATACTTCTTCTGTAGGAGTGGCACTTAGGGTGGCATCTCAAGGACTTCCTCAATATCAGTGCAGATTACAGCTGAGGAGAACACTGTATGGAAACTCGCAGAGTTTTGTATTTTGATCTGCAGTCACACAAGGATGCAACATAGCACATTGGCTGATCATGGCAATAGATAATTTAGATTATTTATTATGATACATAAAAATCTATAATAGAGAATAATATAATGATTTGTTACTTTGTAGGGAAAACATGAACAAACTCATTATTCGCAAACTGAAAAGTTGGTCGGGGGAGAGGAGAATACTTACAATATATGTTACCCCTTGTGGAGACCTTCATGGACATAACTGTGCGTCCATTGTAAAACCTGAGAATGCAGTCGGGATATGGTTGCAGACAGCTCCATAAAACTTGTATACGATTGGCAAAAATACAGTTATCTGGTAATTTTGCAGGAAAATGAATGTACTGTATATAATATACATAATTAAAGAGTATATTCAAAAATAGTGTTTAAAATATTAATATATTCCCAGTCTCAATTATACAGTCACGTGTTTTAGACGCAAGACCATTACTTTGCATTCAACTGTTGTTTTATACACTCACTGGCCACTTTATTAGGTACATCTGTTCAATTGCTTGGAAACACAAATTGCTAATCAGCCAATCACATGACAGCAACTCAATGCATTTAGGCATCTAGACATGGTGAAGACGACTTGCTGAAGTTCAAAAAACGAGCATCAGACTGCCGAAGAAAGGGGATTTAAGTGACTTTGAACGTGGGATGGATGTTGGTGCCAGACAGGCTGGTCTGAATATTTAAAAAAACTGCTGATCTACTGGGATTTTCACCCGCAACCATCTCTAGGGTTTACAGAGAATGGTCCGAAAAAGAGAAAATATCCAATGAGCGGCAGTTGTGCGGAAGAAAATGCCTTGTTGATGTCAGAGGATAATAGGCAGACTGGTTTGAGATGATAGAAAGGCAACGGTAACTCAAATAAACACCAAGGTATGCAGAATACCATCTCGGAACACAACGAACTTTGAAGCAGATGGGCTGCAGCCACAGAAGTCCACACCGGGTGCACTCCTGTCAGCTAAGAACAGGAACGGAGGCTACAATTCACACAGGCTCACCAAAATTGGACAATAGAAGATTGGAAAATTGTTGCCTGGTCTGATGAGTCTGGATTTCAGCTGCGACATTCCGATTGTAGGGTCACATGTCATGTGATTAGCTGTGGCCAAATCACAGCTAAGCACAAAAAAAAAGCCTGAATGGATCGATGTCATTCAGGTAAATGCTTGCTTATAGCAAAGTAATTCTTTGCTATAAGCAAATTGTGTAAAAAAAGAAAAAAAAATACTGATCACTTCCCCAAAGTAGTACAATGTTACTTTGGTAACATTGTACTACTTTGGACATAGTGAAATATGAAAAAAATCTTTAAAAAAAGAAAAAAAATGTACCGTATTTTCCGGCGTATAAGCCGACTGGGCGTATAAGACGACCCCTACTTTTCCTATTAAAATGTAGTGTTTGGGCTATACTCGCCGTATAAGACTACCCCTCTTCCAGTGCACACCAGTGGGAAGAATCGTGCCCCATCATTGGTATCAGTGAGAGGAATAGTGCCCCATCATTGGTGTCAGTGGGAGGAATAGTGCCCCTCATTGGTGTCAGTGGGAGGCATAGTGCCCCTCATTGGTGTCAGTGGGAGGAATAGTGCCCCATCATTGGTGTCAGTGGGAGGAATAGTGCCCCTCATTGGTGTCAGTGGGAGGAATAGTGCCCCATCATTGGTGTCAGTGGGGGGAATAGTGCCCCATCATTGGTGTCAGTGGGGGGAATAGTGCCCCATCATTGGTGTCAGTGGGGGGAATAGTGCCCCTCATTGGTGTCAGTGGGAGGAATAGTGCCCCTCATTGGTGTCAGTGGGAGGAATAGTGCCCCATCATTGGTGTCAGTGGGAGGAATAGTGCCCCTCATTGGTGTCAGTGGGAGGAATAGTGCCCCATAATTGGTGTCAGTGGGAGGAATAGTGCCCCATCATTGGTATTAGTGGGAGGAATAGTGCCCCATCATTGGTGTCAGTGGGAGGAATAGTGCCCCATCATTAGTGTCAGTGGGAGGAATAGTGCCCCATCATTGGTGTCAGTGGGAGGAATAGCGCCCCATCATTGGTGTCAGTGGGAGGAATCGTGCCCCATCATTGGTATCAGTGGCAGGAATAGTGCCCCATCATTAGTATCAGTGGGGGGAATAGCACCCCATCATTGGTGTCAGTGGAATAGTGCCCCATCTTTGGTGTCAGTGGGAGGAATAGCGCCCCATCATTGGTGTCAGTGGGAGGAATCGTGCCCCATCATTGGTATCAGTGGCAGGAATAGTGCCCCATCATTAGTATCAGTGGGGGGAATAGCACCCCATCATTGGTGTCAGTGGAATAGTGCCCCATCTTTGGTGTCAGTGGGAGGAATAGCGCCCCATCATTGGTGTCAGTGGGAGGAATCGTGCCCCATCATTGGTATCAGTGGCAGGAATAGTGTCCCAACATTGGTGTCAGTGGGAGGAATAGTATCCCATCATTGGTGTCAGTGGGGGGTGGAATAGTGCCCCATCATTGGTGTCAGTGGGGGGGGAGGAATAGTGCCCCATCGCTGGTGTCAGTGGGGGGTGGAATAGTGCCCCATCATTGGTGTCAGTGGGGGGTGGAATAGTGCCCCATCATTGGTGTCAGTGGGGGGTGGAATAGTGCCCCATCATTGGTGTCAGTGGGGGGGGAGGAATAGTGCCCCATCATTGGTGTCAGTGGGGGGTGGAATAGTGCCCCATCATTGGTGCCAGTGGGGCGGGAGGAATAGTGCCCCATCATTGGTGTCAGTGGGGGGGAGGAAAAGTGCCCCATCGTTGTTGTCAGTGGGGGGGAGGAAAAGTGCCCCATCGTTGGTGTCAGTGGGGGGAGAGGAATAGTATCCCATCATTGGTGTCAGTGGGGGGTGGAATAGTGCTCCATGATTGGTGTCAGTGGGGGGGAGGAAAAGTGCCCCATCGTTGGTGTCAGTGGGAGGAATAATGCCCCATCATTAGTATCACTGACACCAATGATGGGGCACTATTCCTCCTACTGACACTTGCTGACCCCTGTTCCAGTATGGTGCTGCTGCAGTCAGCATATGTGGTTGCAGCAGCACCTAAGCACGGCACACTTACCTGCATCTCCTTCACTCGATTTTCGAGGGGCCGCTCAGCTCCGCCTCCTCGCCGGTGATTGGCCACCTGTGTGCCTTTCCTGAGCTACAGTTCTGGCGGTCAATCACCGGTGAGGAGGCGGAGCCGAGCAGCACCGCAAACATCCAGTGGACGAACTGAATAAAGGAGCAGCCGCGCTTCCTGGACTGGATCGTCGTGGGATCGGAGCCTGGTAAGAGACAGCAGCCCCTGCCCACCCCTGTACTTAGTTTCCCTTCTGTTGGAAGGGGGGGCAGCGGCGGCACCGCGCCGCCCCCCTAAAAAGTGTCAGCATGCCGTTACCGGCGTGTAAGACGACCCCCGACTTTTGAGAAGATTTTCAAGGGGTAAAAAGTCGTCTTATACGCCGGAAAATACAGTAATAAAAAATTTAAAATATTAAAAAAAATGTAAAGAAATTAAAAAAAAAATATTTTTTTTTTTTCATACTGTCACCAGTCAGTATCCCTGATCACCACCATGCCAGTTATATGATGACGCTGTACTGCACTGGTGACAGTATGTAAAAAAAAAATAGTGAAAATAATTTTTTTCATTTATTAATTTTCCGAAAAATTATGACCAAAAAAATACAACTTCAAAAAACTCGCCATTCCTCTTATGAAGTACGTCGGACTGTCTACTTTGCAAAAAGGGGTCATTTGGGGATATCTGTACTATTCTGACATTCTTGGACCTCAAGAAATTAGATTGGCTGTCAGTACTTCAGGATTGATCAATATTCAGATCTATACCATAGTTTGTGAACTCTATAACTTTCCTACAAACTAAATAATACATCCTAATTTGGGTTATTTTCACCAAAGACATGTAGCAGAATACATCTCGGCCTAAATTTATGAAGAACAATTATTTATTTGCAAACTTTTTTAACAGAAACAAAGAAAAACGTGGTTTTTTTTTTTAATTTTCAGTCTTTTTTTGTTAATTTAGCAAAAAAATAAAAACCCCGACGGTGATTAAATACCACCAAAAGAAAGCTCTAGTTGTGTGGGTACAATGTTGTATGACTGCGCAATTGTCATTCAAAGTGTGAGAGCGCTGAAACCTGAAAAATGGCCTGGGCAGGAAGGGGTAAAAGTGCCCGGCATGGAAATGGTTAAACTCAAAAACAAAAATGTATTATATTGCTGCTTACTAATCTTTAGATGTGGCGGCTGCATTAGTTTCTTTTTTTTTTGCTTTCTTTCCATTATTTTCACCTGTGATCCATCCAGTAAGATTTTTTATTATTCAACATCCTTTAAAGTCATAAGAAACCTGGATTTAGACTTTAAATAGTTCTTTTGGACCAAGCTGGTCCAAATGGACTATTTGCTTCACTAACACATCTGCCCACTGGGATTGCTGTAAAGTAGCATCGGCAGCATACAATATACAGCGCAGTGTTCTTGCAGTGGGATGGGGAGTTCTTGTCCTGATCCTAGAAGAAAATTGAGAAGGGATGAGTGCAACTCATTCATTCACAGGAAGCCTTGTATTTCACCAACAAATACAAGGCTTTCTCTGACTGGCTTAGGTGCTGAGGCGGGTGGATGTCACAATCTCCATCTCTACCAGTCAGAGGAAGCCTTGTATTCATTGATAAAATACTTCCTGATGCTACATACAGTTTATATAGCGATCCCAGCAGACACATACAGTATGTTAGTGAAGCAAATAAAACTGTAAAGCAAAAGTGGCAGTTAGAGGGATGAGACAAACAATTTAACACTGACAGGGGTGTTTACAAAGGTTAGTATTTTTTTTTTCATTTTCATAAAACCTTTATCTCAAAAAGGACAAAAAAAATATTTGGTATACCTGCTTATACAATGTTAGCTGGAGTTCAGCTTTAATCCGATATGTCTAGTACACACGATGAGAAAATCGGGCGGAAACAAAAAGTTTTCACAGCAATTGACTGATAATCTGACCATTAGCACAAGCTTTTGAGAGCCGATTATGACGGTTCATGTGCAATTATCCAAAGAGACAAGCACAACATTTCTTGTATCTTAACCACTTTCCTGCCGCCCTGTAGTAAAAACACTGCTACAGGGCGGCAGGGCTGTGAAAAATCATGTATATATACGTTATTTTGCATTTCCAGGTAGGAGGGAATGCGCGCCCTACCCACGCCGCCATTGGCGGCCTCGGCTGTCAATTACCGGGTCCCGGTCGTTGATGGTCGAGTATCACTGATGGGAAAGAGACCTGTATGTGAACAGTACAGATCTCTCCCCTGTCAGCTCCTGCACAATGCTTTGTATTACAATGTGCTTACAGTGAAGCACACACACAGGACACAGTAAAACAGCACACAGTTAACCCTTTAATTACCCCAGATGTTAACCCCTTCCTGCCCCGTGCATTAGTACAGTGCCAGTGCTTTTTATTAGCACTGTATTAGTGTCACTGGGGATGTCAGTGACAGTCATTTCCCCCCAGTGTCAGAATGCCCGCCGCAGTCCCGCTATAAGTCGCTGATCGCCACCATTACTAGTATAAAAAAAAATCCAGTAGATATACCTCCATTTGTAGACACTATAACTTTCACGTAACCAATTAAGTTACACGTATTGGGATTTTTTATAGCAAAGAAATGGAGCAGACTACATTTTAGTCTAAATTTGACAAAATTAGATTTTTTAAATTTTTTTACTGGACATGTTTAATAGCAAAAAGTCAAAAATATTGTTTTTTCTCAAAATTGGCAGTATTTGTTTTGTTTATAGCGCAGAAAATAAAAACGCAGAGGGGATCAAATACCACCAAAAGAAAGCACTATTTGTGGGGAAAAAAAAAGGACAAAAATTGTGTAGAGTTGCATGACCACGCAATTGTCAGTTAAAGTAACGCAGTGCAAAAAATGGGGGTAAATCCTCTGGAGGGCAAGGGGTTAACAGAATGAGCGGTTTTCATTTAATTAGTGCAGTATTATTCTATAAACAATCAAGGGACAAAAGACATTACAATACAAAACATTACATCATCGTGGGAAGTTTTATTATTATTATTATACAGGATTTATATAGCGCCAACAATTTGCGCAGCACTTTACAATATAAGGGAGACAGTACAATTACAATACATTTCAGTACAGAAGGAATAGGAGGGCCCAGCTCGTGGAGCTTACAATCTAAAGGAAGGGGGAGGTGATACAAAAGGTGATAGCTGCGGGGGATGATCTGGTGGAGGTGATTCAAGTACAATTCTTAGGTGGAGGTGGGGTAGGCTTCCCCGAAGAAGTGAGTTTTCAAAGATCGCCTAAAGGCAGACAGTGTGGGGGCTGACCGGAAATACTGTGGTAGGGAGTTCCAGAGCATGGGAGAGGCTCTGGAGAAGTCCTGGAGGTGAGCGTGGGAGGAGGTAATTTACAAGAATTCTTGTAACTCTATAACCTATTTGTTTTCGATATAAGACTAATATGCCAAAAAAAAAAAAAAAAGGACAATCATTTGTCTGATTTTCTTATTCTGTGTACAAATTTTTAGTCGAGTCCATCTAAATCTCCCAATGTATCTCACACTACCCTCTTTCCAGACTGTAAATGCTGCTGTCCAAGGGTGAGGAAAAAAAAAACAACAAAAAAGAAAACTAATGCATACACCACATCTAATAATTGGTGAGCGGCAATATATCATTTTTTTTTGGTTTGGAGTTTAATACCACTTTAAATAAAAGAGTGAACTCCTCATCGCCAATCAGAGGTTAATATACAATGGGGCTTTTTATTTGCAGTTTTTTCGCTTTTGCTACTTTACAAATCAGTGGGGTTGTCATTGTTTCATGTGTTGGGTAATGCATACAGATGGAAGTACACTATTTCTGGAGCTCTTTTATAAACTAAAATCAGCAACACTCTAAGATGCGGCCTGACTATTGAACTGGCACATTAGAAAAAGCAATAGGAGGCAACGCTTTCATTTTAATGCCACAGTGCTGTTGCTACAAGCAGTTGGAATAGGAAATGTATTTAGCAAATGCAGTGACCTTTAAATGTGTCTTAGGACAAATAAAACATAAAAGGATAGGGACAATAAGATCCCCTCTGTATCTGTTTTTGGTAATCCTTCATGTCATGTTGTAAACAGAAAAGCTTTTACCATGCTATAATTTTTTTAGCACTGTCCTTGATCTCATACAGAAAACAGCTCCACCTGCTTCCCACCTCTGCCTAAAAAATGTTTTTGTCTCAAAAGAGATGTCCATTTTGCCACATATTTCTTTATGTATGAAATAATTTCTCTTTCTCTCTGTATGTCTGCATAGAGGAGACACTGGATCTTTGATTTGAAAAGACTAAGGATACCTATCACTTTAAGGCAGTCTACAACCAGGGTCATAGATCTGTCTGTATGCATGTGTTTACACAAGTTCCATCCAGGGGCGGACTGACAACTCATGGGGCCCCCGGGCAATAGGGGATCATGGGGCCCCTGTGTCCTTGCCCAAACTCAAAAAAGCCTATGAAATGGGAACCAGGGGCATCTCATGGGGCCCCCTACTGACCCCAGGCCCTCGGCAGTGCCCGAGTTCCCATATGGTCAGTCCACCCCTGGATCCATCGTATACGCGCTATTAATTTCTTTAAGTGTCTGCATGCAGTACCTGTGGCTCCCAGCCGGGTAAATTTGTCCAAATTTTATGTTATTTGGCCCCAGGCATGGTTGTGCATGAGGACTAAAGAACTAATAGTTGCAAAAAGAGGAAGATGGTCAGCCATCTTTTAACCAAATCTAACAGTTAACCCTTTAATCACCCCAGATGTTAACCCCTTCCTGCCCCATGCCATTAGCACTGTATTAGTGTCACTGGGGATGTCAGTGACAGTCATTTCCCCCCAGTGTCAGAATGCCCGCCGCAGTCCCGCTATAAGTCGCTGATCGTCACCATTACTAGTATAAAAAAAAAAATCTAGTATATATACACCTCCATTTGTAGACGCTATACCTTTAAAAATTCTGAGAGTCAGATTTGCATTCCCTTGTTTTTGAAGGTCCCAGTTGACTGAAGATATCCTTCAAAGATACCCCAGATAGTGAATTAGATGGCACCAGAACCCTAGAAGGATGTTACTTGGTACGCACTGTATGTAACCAGAATTGCTATCACTAAACTATGCAGAGCCTTATTATTGTAAAATTTCCTAAATGCAGTTTCTGTCACAAAATGGAGCCAGTAGAGGCTTTGAGCTCCTGATTCTTAAACATAGGACACTGAATGCTGGGAGTTGTAGTATGGGCCATAACCGTTGCCACTGCAGTTGATGGAAAAGACACAACAAGCCCCAATGTACCTGGGGGCTAGAGGAGTTTAAAGGAGGGGGTATGAATGCAAAAGCCCGAGAAAGAGTGGGGGCTTGTTGGGAGATGCTGCTGAGAGAAGAGGAGGAAAGAAAGATAGTTGAGAACTGTTTGTGGCTGCATAGCTGAGCGGTCGGTGGATCTGCATCTGGAAAGAAGCCCGCTATTGCTGCAGATCGCTGGACCTAAACCTGTAAAGTGTCTTCACCTGTCTGCTGCCACCTGATCCCGCTGTGAGGCTTGCCCACCTGGTACTGACGGAACCAGGGCATACTGCATCTAAAAGGGATCTGTTCCTGTGCTGCTCAGGTCTGCTTCAGGGACACCAACAGACTGTTACTGTGTCAATGGGATCACCATTCACTGGATTTCCAAGGAAAGCTACCAATAATCATTATTACATCAAAGGACGCTCCTCCACAACCTATTGCCCCTCTAACAGCCTACTGCGAAAGATCAGAGAAAGCTGGTGAGCAAGTCATTGACCCATTATTGTTCCATTTGCTGACACGGTGTAGATCCTTTGTGGAGCTTGATCATTATTTGCCTTCTCTAAGTTTGCATTTCCCCACTATAAGGCACCACTAGTCCTATTTGGCCAGGACCCACATCACAAAACCTTAACTCATTGTCTGGCAACTCCCACTGCAGTGTCCTAAGGAACCCTTTATTTTCTTAAGGCTAGCTCACTGGGTGCAAGACTATCCAAAATGTCTTCAAAGGCCCCGACATAACAGAAGACTAACTTTGAGTACTGTAGATAGTTCACTTCCTGTTGAGGGTAGATACCATTACCTTGCAATTTTCTTTCACAAAAAGCCTCGGCTTAGCTCTTTCATCCAAGGAGCCCATAGGCAACTTAGCCTCTAGTTGTGTTGATACCTATCCTGGTTGAATGCTGCTGCTCATTTATTGAGGAAAACTAGTTTATGCTTATCAGATTTGAGTTTACATCAGTACCTCAAATATGTGAAGAAACCCTTGATCTATTTTGTATGCTGTTGCATTTTTGTTGCTTTACTATGTCTTAATATCTGATAACTATTGATTAATTAACATCTGATAATTACTTGACAATACATCCTGTTATTTGCTACAAGATCGTGAGTCTTATTTCAGGATGGTCCTAAGGTATTGAGAAACTGCTAACATAGACCAGCTAAAGTGGTGTGCCATGAGGTGTCGGTAGGCCTAAGGCCTTTGTCAGAGTCAAATTAAGGACAGAGGACCCGACATAACCAGCAGCTCCTGCAGGGGTAGCGCTACACCAATGTTTGGTATTATCGAAAAAACTGTACTAATATTAGCCTAGTGGGGCATATGGATGATGTGTAATTTGCTTAAATACCATGAAAAGCCCGGGAAATTAGTTTATTAGTTGGATAGAAAGGTTGGAGCACCACACCAGAAAGTAGGCATGGGGCACGTGGTAAACATAATAGGCAATGTGTTTCAGGGGTTTCACTCTGCTCCCTTCATCAGAGCTTAAGAGAAACATTGATCAGCTGGCAAATGCTGCATATACTAGCTGGTGAAGAGGATTGACATTTTAAATCTAAAATCATATGATTACATTGACAGCTTAAGTTCTCCAATAGCTGTTCTTTCAAGCCCTTATGAAGAGGGTTAGTGGTACCTCTGAAATGCATTGGCTATTAAGTTTACTACAGCGTTGGAAAAACCCACATGATCTTCATCCTTTGCAGTGGAGAAGATAGAACCAGAACACAAAGCATCAAGTAACTTTCCCAGAGGATTTAAGTGAATGTATTGGGTATTTAGACCAGTTTAGAAAACAGTATCCTAGTAGTTGGTTGGATGAGAAAAAGGGGGTGGGGATGGGGGGCAAGGGGTGGGTGTGCCTGAGTGCCCATGGTTCAGTTTTAAAGGAAACCTGCTAAGAGAGAAACATGGAGACCTCCCTCTTATTTCTGACCTCCCTTTCTGAAGGTTTTGCTAATTAGCTTGACTTTCATTCTGGACCTTCGACTTTGTAACTCTGAGTCACTGACCTAGAGCAGGTTTGTAGGTAAAGACCTGTGATTTTCCTAATCTGCATACTTGCTGTGGGTCAGTGATGAAGTCAGAGGTTCAGCAGGATAGTCAAGGCAAGTGCCCTTTTCAAAAGCTCAGCCATTGCAGTTCCCAGATTTTTCTCCTGATACCTGGAAACTTTTGAAAACCATAATTTCTGAAAAAAGGGATGAAGTGTTGCACAGTGGAAGTGACTTAAAACTACAGCCTATGTACAAAGTGTAGGGTTCAATGGTGGCTAACATACATAGTGCAGGGGTCTGTGGTGGGTAACACACATAGTACAGGGCAGGGGCAGACTGACCATTCAAGCACTCGGGCACTGCACGAGGGCCCGGTGTTATTAGGGGGCCCAATGAGATGGCCCTGGTACCTTTCATTGGCTTTTTCATAGGCTTTTTTGGGTGTGGGCGAGGTCACAGGGGCCCCATGATCCCCTATTGCCCGGGGGCCCCATGAGTTGTCAGTCCGCCCCTGGTACAGGGGTCCTAGGATGGGTATTGGGCAATGTACATAGTGCAGGGGTCCAGGGTGTGTAACGCACATGGTCCAGGGGTCCAAGGTGGGTAACATACATAGTACAGGGGTTTGAGCAGTGTAACCCACATAATGCAGGGGTCTCAGGGTGGATAATGTAGTGCAGGGGTCCAGGATGGGTAACCTGGAAGCTAGTGCAGATCACTGTAGTAACTGTGTCTACTACAGTAATTTTCAGCTCCCTGGGGATTCCACAGGTATGACACATACATACAGTATGTAGCCCCCTCCTAGTTAGGTGCTAGGATGTGTATAGTTAGGTTAATCATAGCTGTGTATCTCTGCTTACTAGAGAGGCTGTCAGGTAAATTCCCTGTGCTATTCTGCTTAACAGAGTGCTGTGATTGATTGGTTGGGTCTGCTCATGATGCTCTGGTGCTGTTGGAGTTTGAGTTCTGTCCGCCTTCAGGAAGCTATGAGAGCCTTCTTTAGCATGAGTAGGGGCTAGGCAAATACACAACATGAATATGGATACAGCCCTGGCCAATTATAGGGTCAGGCAGTCCCATTGCATGCTGGGAGTGGTAGGGTTCAGTGTCTCTCCTTGGAGCGGATTGCACCAGCCAGGATGGAGGCAGGCTGCCTCGCCTGGAACTTGCTGCCAAGTAGCCTCAGGTGGGTCGATCTGAAGGACTGAAGTTAGAGAGAGTGACCCTAGTTCACGTTCAAGCTGACTGAGGGGAGCTGTCACTAAAGGGTTTCGCTTGGATGACTGGAAGGAGGCAACCATTCTGCCCTTGAGCCTTGTGAGTACTGACATTGAGGAATTTGGGGACACTGTGTGCTTGAAACCTCCCCCGTGTTTGATAGTCAGCATGGGTCTGGAAAAAGGCAACACCGGCTTGTGTTCTGTAGAGCTAGTCAAGGTGTTGCTACTGAAAAGGGACTTTGCTCAGCTACGTTACCTTTGGCCTGTCACAGTCTGGTGTAACTGGCTTATATCTGAGGAGCTCAGCCCTGTAACTACTACTACTGCAAAAAGGGACTTTGCTCACTGATAAAACTACTTGCTGCTATATTTTACAAGGAGGTCTACTATCTACTGTTAGTCAAGACTTCTACAGTATTCAACTAAGAGATTAGCTAGATGTCCTCAGTATGACTAGTTCTGATTTGGAGTATCCTACTATAATTCCCCATCCCTATCCCCCAGTTCTATAATAAAACTCCAAAAACATCCTCTGGACTGATCATTGAAGGCAACAAGTCAAAGTGTGTGTATTTAGCTGAAGGAATATACTGTGCCTGGCTGCAGGGTGAAGAAAGGGGAAACCGGGCGTCATACAAGTGGCTCCTTCTGGGGTAGCGCTACACATACTTACCTACTTATTGGTCCAAGCTGGAAAAATGTAACAGTGTAAAAACTGCCATACCCAGAATTTAGCTTTTAAGTAAAACCCTGACAGAGTCCCCCGCCCCCCACTCTGTATTGGCTGGAATTTGGATTTAAGCAGTCCATAATATTTGCACAGAGATGGCGTAGATGAAGTCTAAGTCATTTAATTGCGTTGGTGTATTATGTGCACATATACACACGTTCTTTTTCTTTGGCTCGTAGGCTCCTTTCACAGCTCAGCGTCTTTAATTTTACACATCACCAATTCTTACCTCCAATATGACTAACATGTTTACACATACAGTGTAAGTAATAGTTATTGACGACAACACTCTGTAATCAATACAAGCTCACACCGTGTGCAAGATGCCAGTTCAATAACCGGCAATTGAGAAGAACGTTATAATTATTATGATGATTACTGAACACACAGTGACTACTATGGATATCAACCCTGCAACAATTAAAGGTACACAGACTAAACAAACAAGCACAGCTTCTTAGTGCTCACACCAGCCATAATACCACTCCCAGGTCCTCTGCTGTACCCACCTCAGCCACGTGTGCACCCCACCTCTGGGATTCATCACTCCCCAAACAAACTTGAATGGTACAAATGTGAAGTCACATACTGCTAGCCCAAATAGCTAGAAAACAACTTTATTGATCCAGACAAAATGAGGGCATGCCACCCATGCCTCCACTTATGCATTTCACCCCTACTAAGGCCTAATCAGAAGTATTTAAATTAGGTCTCAGTAGGAGGTGACACACATCAGTAGGAGGTGTAAGTGAAGTGTCCTCATTTCTGTTGGATCAATAAAGTTCTGTGTGGCTTCACATTTCTTCTCTATTACAAATGCTCATGGATAGGATTGTAGATAAGGAGGACGACAATATGTATACCTGAAAATAATGACCACCCTTCCCCCTATCTTAAATTCCAAAGCTCAGAATACATGTTACGATCTTCTTTAGATCTACCAACAACTATATAGTGCAAGGGTGTCAGGACCTGGATCACCTGCTGGTGGCACTATGGTTCCCTGGGTGGAGGATTGTATTTCCAGTGTCCACCAGCAGGTGTCTCCCATCATCCAGCAGATCCCAGTAATCAGTTTCCACATGATTCTGGCTGCTGGGAGGGTATTTAGGTCCTCCCCTACTAAGTGACTCTCACTCCAGTGTTTTGCTGCTATCATATTCTGTTTGCCTAGATCCTGCTCTTGCTTCTGTCCTGTCCCCTGCTGTTTTGTACTTTCTCTCCCTTGTTTCTGTTTCCAATTGTGTTTCCCTTCTCATCTACTCCCTGACCTCCAGATTTCCACTGATTTTTGGTGTTCCCCATTTTGTATATATTATATATAGCTAGTTGTTAGTTAAGCTTTCTGTTTATTCGGTTTATCAATTAGGTATTCCATTGCTGAGTTTTTGGTTCATGTTATTTTTATATTTGTGTTGTGCTGGTGTTTGGATGGATTTTGTTTCACTGTAAACAAATCTCACTTAAGGCATACACAGTCTGGTCCCAGTTTCCTGAGTTTAGCCGCGCAGATCTGGCCTTACCCGCTGCTGATTCCTGACACAGGACTTGACAGAATGGATACAAATTAATTGGATAGAATAGGTAGGTCTTCATATTACATAAAAATAAAAAAACAATATTGGAGGCACCTGTGAAATGTAATGTGAATATATGGTAAAACAGAATTATAAATTCTGTCATAATCAGGCAGTAGTGGCCTGATTATGACACTCTAAATTGCAAACCATAAACAGATAGGCGCTTGCTCAATAAAATAAGTATACTATAACATAAGAATAGAATCACGTATGTATATAGAGTGCTCTCCCAACACCACGTGTAATAATTATCTATTACAGGGATATAATAAAGTCCAAAAAAACTTCTAAATTAATTAGAGTCCCATAGAAGGGTGTCACATAAATCCAGTGAATTCTTCTCCACCACTCGTGAGTAATAGATGAATTTCCCATTCACCAGAAGGTGTTGACCTCCGTTTTGGTGGTCAAATAACGCTAGGCAATCCAATGGTGTGTGGATTCCCAACTGCAGGCTCTCATATGATGAATCTCCAAGTTCCCCTTCTAATAATGGCTCTCAAGGAAGCTCAAATAAAAACAAATTTTCATAAAAGTATATTTATTAGGAACCAATGTTCAAATGATGAATAAAAATGCACTCAGATATCAACACTGTTCACTTGGTCTTCCCTCTGAGTTTGCACTCTCCTATTTATTTATTTCAGGTACTTATATAGCACCGTCAATTTACGCAGCGCTTTACACATATTGAACATTCACATCAGTCCCTAACCCTCAAGAGGTGTACAATCTAAGGTCCCTAACTCACATTCATACATACACATACTAGGGCCAATTTAGATAGGAGACAATTCACCTACCAGCATGTCAAGACATGGTCTTGAATGGCATGTGCACAGGAGTCACCATCTCAGTGCCCTGCTCCCTGTAATCACGGCACAGACAGTATGCTACGATTGTAGAGGTAAAGGCACATGCTTGAGTGACGGCATTTCTGTCTATTGAAGGGCGCAACTTCGGATAGTTTCTAAAATACTTACACCCTGACTTACAAGGTACTCACAAAAAGACTTATGAAAGGTTTACCTGTAGGGCAAAGTGAAAAACTAGAGAGTTAAATACCAAATTGACAGGGTAGGTAAGACCTGGAGAGGTGAATCAGCAAGATGGCAATCTGATCCAGGAGAGAGTGGCATTGTAAAGACTCCTTCTTTGCCCACGTTGTTCAGGGGTGGGTGCAGGCCCCTTTTCCCACAATCCAGTGACCTCCCATTATTCCCACTGTTCCCAATGTACGGGCCATCGGATGGGAGCCCAAGAGCACGCAACTCCATCTTAATTCCAAGTCACTGTGGGGGACTTGTGCTAGCTAGTCCCAGAATACTGGCTTTCGAATAGGGTTGCCCTGTGCCTTCGCCTTTTGTATATCCATCTCAGAGACTACTTGGACATGCAGACCAGGGACTCCTTCTGCCGGTATCTGAAGATCCCTGTGGCTGACCACCTCAGCTACCAGCTACAACCAGCCTCCTTGTAAGTGAGGACCCCCCAACTTCAAATAACTCTGAACTAGACCAGCAGTCTCCAAACGTTTCAGTAAGAGGGCTACATCGTATATTTTACAAATGTTTTAGGCACAAGAAAATCAGTTTTAGAAATGAATGAATACATTTTAAATGAATAAATACGTTTTGCTTGGAATTTTTTCTAATCAGCATGCCATGATTCAGCAAAACAAAGAAGTTCAGCAAAACAAAGCAAAGTAAATCCAAATAAATTTGAGCCATTGCTAAAAGTTAAAAAAAAAAAAAAAAAATCAGTCTGCACCTTCCTAATCAGAATCCTCTTTACATCAAAAGACCCATCAGAATCCCTCCTTATATCAGACTCTTACTTATGTAAGGGTCCCTGTCAGAATCACTTCTTACATCTGAGTCACCCCTTACATCAGTGTCCCTATAAGAGTCCTCATCAGAGTGACTCCTTAGATCTGAGTCACCCTTTACATCAGGGTCCCCATCAGAGCCCCCCTTGCATCAAAGCCCCACTTACATCAGATTCCCCATCAGAGTCACCCCTTACATTAGAATTTCCATCAGAATTCCTCCGTATATCAGAACCCACATAAGAGTCCCACCTTACATCAGGGCCCCATCAGAGTCAGCCTTACATCACAGTCCTTCCCAGGGGCGGACTGACCATTTGGAAACTCGGGCACTGCCCGAGGGCCCGGGGTCAGTAGGGGGCCCCATGAGATGCCCCTGGTACCTTTTTCATAGGCTTTTTGGAGTTTGGGCAAGGAGACAGGGGCCCCATGATCCCCTATTGCCCGGGGGCCCCATGAGTTGTCAGTCCGCCCCTGGTCCTTCCTATATTAGAGTCCACATGAGATCCCCGTTTATATCATGATCCCCATCTGAATCTCCCCTTACAACAAGCCTGACAAGGAGTGAGACCTGTAGGCTGACATTGAAGACACACCAGTGACCCTCGCTGCAAGTTGAATAAAATCCTGTATTGGGCCAGATTTGACTCATGGGCCATAGTAAGTAGAGTGAACTGTACTGTGCCGTTGATTACTAGTCATTTATACTATGTTTTCTTAGATACTGTTATTCTGTATTGTGTTGCCACCCATTTGTCATTGACATTGCTGCTTAATCTTGCAGATGCAGCACCCTCCTAGTGTAAACTAGGCTGCTAGGCAAATTTGTTTAGCTCCACTGTAATCAAAGGAGCAGGGGTTAATTTCTTAGGGCTGCTTAATGTTTAACAGGCTGCTGCTCTGTTACTCCCTCGTCTTCGAGAGGATTCTAGAAACATGGTGGCAGGGAGGACAGATTGGTCAGCCTGAATATTTATGGGAGCCCTTAAATAGTCTGAGGGCTAAGCAGCAGGGGCAGGATTCCAGGGTTCAGTTATGTAGGAGGAGACCCCTTCTGAGGGGTTCTGCCCCAGGGACAAAAGTCTTGGTGGAAGCCAGCCTGAAGACACAGAGGTTCCAGCTAGGCTTAGCTAGGGGGGCCTATTTGCAAGTCCTAGTCAAAGGATCCAGTTAGGTCAGGAGAAAGCTTATAGGAGAGAGCTAGGAAGAAGTTGTGGAAGAGAGCCCAAGCTGTCCAGTGGTGGTGTGAGTCTACTTCTCCCTCACTGGGAAGATCCTGGTGGATATTGGCAGAAGGCAACCAATGATCCTTTGGTTAAAAGAAAAGGTAAGCCAAAGCTCTTTTGGCTGTACTTCTCCTGTGGATCATGGGAGTGCAGTTTGGCCTGAACTCCTGTGACCCATTTTTAGCTGACAGCAGGCTGAAGCTCGCTGCTCGTCACTCAGCTGGTCCAGGCGGGGGAACAATCCTGACTTTAAAGTTGGGAACCACCCCAGAGTCTGGAGTGGTACCTGGCTCAGCCTCTCAGTGAGGCACTGAGAGCCTGAGCCAGCCACTCCCTCCCCCTCCACAGCCCAGCGCTCCTGGAGCACAGGGTGGGGAGGGCCAAGCAGACAGCGGTGACTGACAGTCACCGATCTCTGCTTAGAGTGGTTGTGAGAACTGTGTGATCAGCAATCATGTGATCACTGAGTTCTCACACTTAGAGTCAGTGGGGGACAGATTCAGCATCAGACCAGTGCTGCATCCACCTAGGTAAGTATAATTGAAAAAAAAAAATCCCATACTTCTCTTTTAAGTGAGTATCCTAGTTCTGCAAAGTGTGACAGTGTGTAGCTTTAACCTCCTCCCGCCCGCCATATAGTCCAATGACGGGCGCAAGGTGGTTCTCTTGTTCTGGGAGGACGTCACATAACGTCCTCCCATTCTCACCGCGCATGTGCGGCTCAGGGAGTGCGCAGCGCGGCGATCGGCGGTGCGCTGTGTCCCTCGGACACAGCGGATCACCGATCAGAGAAAGAGCCGAAGATGTCAGCTTGGTTATGTGATCAGCTGTGTCCAATCACAGCTGATCTCATGTAAATAGGGAAATGCCAGATATTGGCATTTCTCTCCTCTCGAGCTGTCACGCTGACAGCTCGTGAGGAGAGGCTTTCCGCGGAGGGGACATGTATACTGGTCATCAGGGCACTGATGATCAGTGTGCCCTGATGATCAGTGTAGCCCCAGCAGTGCCAGCTGTCAGTGCTCATCAGTGCCTCGTGCCAGTGTCCATCAGTGCCACATCAATGCCACATACCAGTGCACATCAATGCCAGATATCAGTGCCCATCTGAGCTGCCTTTCAGTGTCACCCATCAGTGCCAGTCAGTGCCACCTATCAGTGCTGCCAATCAGTGCCATCTATCAGTGCCGCCAATCAGTGCTGCCTATCAGTGCTGCCTATCAGTGCCAGTCAGTGCCGCCTATCAGTGCCGTGTCAGTGCCGCCTATCAGTGCCAGTCATTGCCGCCTATCAGTGCCAGTCATTGCCGCCTATCAGTGCCAGTCAGTGCCGCCTATCAGTGCCAGTCAGTGCCGCCTATCAGTGCCAGTCAGTGCCGCCTATCAGTGCCATATATCAGTGCCATATATCAGTGCTACCTTTCAGTGCCCATCAGTGATGCCTGTCAATGCTCATCAGTGCCACCTACCAGTGCCTCCTCATCAGTGCCCATCAGTGCCTCCTCATCAGTGCCCACCACTGCAGCCTCATTAGCGCATATCAGTGAAAGAGAAAAATCACTTATTTATAAAATTTTATAACAAAAACTAAGAATAAACTTTTTTTTCCAAAATTTTCAGTGATTTTTGGTTTGTTTAAGAAAAAATAAAAAACCCAGAGGTGATTAAATACCACCAAAATAAAGCTCTATCTATCACAAAAAAAATGATAAAAAGTTCATATGGCTACAGTGTTGCACGACCGCTCAATTGTCATTCAAAGTGCAACAGCGCTGAAAGCTGGAAATTGGCCTGGGGAGGAAGGGGGTATAAGTGCCCTGTAGGCTAGCGGTTAAACTCTGAAAGGCATGCAAGTCACTGGCAGCCAATAGATCCAATGGGACATGTCCTTTGTTCAAGTGCAGCCAACTGCTTGTACAGTTCAGTCAGAAGTTAAATAGTCCTCAAGTTGTACAGTTTTACAGTTCTGGGCACCTCATGCTCCCCAACCCTACCCAAATTCATCATTCCCCAATAAAAACCCCAAAATGAAACCCATAGGCTGATCCTTGGAAGAATGCAAAAATAACTCTGTGCCTTGCTGTGTGTGCTCTAAGGGGGGAAATGAGACCGGGTTCACCAGCGGCTCTATAGGGGGTGTGCTACACATTCACACAGTAAACTTCAAGGTGCACATGAGAACAGGTTTACAAGTCTTTTGGTAGATAAAAAACTTGAACAGATGTATTTCAGCTGTGTATTCAAACTGTTCCATTATACCACTTTGCAATCCATTGCTTATTTAAACCCTGCAATTTCAGAAAAAAGTACTGTTATCCTTTACCGGCTTTATTGTAGAAAACAAGTACATTATCAGCGCACAAGAGGGAATATGATTATATTGTTTAACCAAATGTCTGGTGGATAATTATGTTCCTTGTCCTCGTACATTTGCTCATATAAAGGCACTTAACACTTGTCCATGACCTTGTTGTCTTTACAAGCTAACCTGAATCTCTGTGTGTACTGCCTTTGTCTAACAGCGCTCTACCTAGTTCCTTTGTCTTTTTTTTTTCATGTTCAGCTCCAGATGGCTTTTGTTTTCGGGTTGCTAAATGTAGGTGTAATTTTATATATAAAAAAAGAAGAAAGAACGCCTTAATGAAATACAAAACCTGACAATGCATTTCCTCAAACATCTGCTTGGCTCTCCAAATCCGACATTACTAGTCAAATTAATTCCCCAGTAAAACCAATTAGTGAGAGTAGAATGGTTTGAAATACTGCTAAATGATATTACATTAATTTATCCCAAAGAACTATGGAATGATTAGAACGTGGTATACTCAGAAATCGAGCATTCCAAGCTCCCGCCCATGTAAAACGATATGTTCAATTATGCCTGGTGCTAAAGGGTCAGATTTATGAATACCATATGCTTTCCTATTCTGTTCCTCAAGGAGACTTTTTAGATTCATTTTTCGATACTGTATATATCTATCTATCTATATATATATTGTACAGCATAGGGCAAACAGTTGGCGCTATATAAATCCTGTATAATAATATATAAAGGTGGTCAGTTCATTTTATTTAAAAGATTGTTTCTATGCTTAATTTATACCGTATGTACATGTGAACAGCCATATTTACACATGACATATGCAGGTTTGATTATTATTACATCGAGTTTATATAGCACCAAAGGGTTTGCTCAGCGCTGTACAATAGGGGGGACAATACATGGCACAGTACAACAAAAACAGACAGCGTACGAGGGGTAAGGGGGCCCTACTCTTTCAAGCTTACAATCTAGGAGGGAGGGGGTAGTGGAACAATAGGAAGTGGCTGAGGGGAATGAAGTGGCTGAGGGGGATGATTGGTGGGAGGAATGAGGGAGAATGGCCGCTAGGTGAGGGTGGGGTAGGCTTCCCTGAAAAGATGGATTTTGAGGGAGCGCCTGAATGTGGGGAGGGAAGGCGACAGTCGGATGGATTGGGGCAATGAGTTCCAGAGGATAGGGGAGGACCTGGAGAAGTCCTGCAGTCGTGCATGGGAGGAGGAGACCAGGGAGCAGGATAGAAGGAGGTCCTGTGAGGAGCGAAGGGTACGGGTAGGGTGGTGATGCACTGGTGTTTCAGGCGGCTGTCTCTCAATACAGAGGGAGCACCATGTGAATGATCAGAGAGTCCAAACCAATGTTTTATTCTACCCATGTACGCCTGTCTGGCACTTTAAATAGGTCATAATACCATGAGTCAGTAAACCTGGGACCCGATTTTGCTGCACTGTGATTGGCTACACAGTGCTGACAATATTGGGAGCTGCGCTATTGGCTCCCTATCATCAGCAATTGGCCATGAGCTGCCAGTCACAGCTCTGTAGTGGTTCCGGAAGACACTGATGAAGCGCACTTAGAACAAGACAGCTCAATGTACATCTTTTACAGAACACCACGGATTAACAAGTACCGTCCGAAAATGTTACTGTACCATGATCACATCACAATAGACAATTTCTCAGCATTGAGGAGATCATTGATCAGGCAGCACTAAGGACACCATTGATCGGGCAACACTGAGTAACATACACAGTGGTTGGCCAAGGAATCTAATGCAGCAGATGAAAGACATATCATGCTTGCTTCCCTTCAACATTGGACGATGTCCAGCAGTGCCATCAGTACAAAACACAGAAGCGAAAAATAAGTGGGACACCCATCTACTGTCCAGAGACATCTGGCCAGAGATGGTCTTCATGGAAGAATTGTAGTCAGAAAGCCAATCTCTGGACGTGGAAACAAGGCTAAGCGACTCAACTTTGCACGATAACATAGGAATTGGAAGGGAGAAAAAGAGTAGCAAGTGCTCTGGACTGATGAGGTCAAATTTTAATTATGTGGCTGTAGCAGGAGGTAGTTTGTTCACCAAAGGGCTGGAGAGCAGTATCATGAGGAATGTCTGCAGGCAACAGTGAAGCATGGTGGAGGCTCCTTGCAAGTTTGGGTATCCATTTATGCAAACAAAGTTGGAGATTTGGTCAGGATCAGTGGTGTCCTCATTGCTGAGAAATACAGGCAGATACTTATCTATTGTGCCATACCATCAGGGAGGCGTGTGATTTCCCCAAATGTATTCTGCAGCAGGACAATGACCCCAAACATGCAGCCACTTTAATTAAAGTGATTTTTTTGTTTTGTTTTGCACAGAGCGCCCCAATTAATTTCTTCTCAGGTCCCCCACTGGCACTCTTGGCTCTACCCCCTAAGCCATGTGCCACCATAGCAAGCCTCTTGTCATGGAGGCACTCATCCATGCTCGCACCTGAGCCCTGCTCTGTGTGCTGGTGCTGATTGACAGCTGTGGGAGCCAATGGCTCCTGCTGCTGTATCTGAGCCAATAAGGATGAAGAGCGCTGAGAAAGCCTCTGTTCTTGTGCACATTGTTGGATCGAGATCAAGCTTAGGTATGTATTTAGGGGGGATCCCTGATCTCAACATCATTGAGTCTTTCTGAGATTACATGAAGAGAAAGAAGAATTTGATGCAGCCTACATCCACAGAAGATCCATGGTTAGTTCTGCAAGATGTTTAGAAAAACCTACCTTCTGAGTTCCTGCAAAAACTATGTGCAAATGTATCTGGGGGGAATGGATGCTGGTTTGAAGCCAAAGAGTAGTCACACCAAATGTTGATTTGATTCAGATTTTTCTTCTGTACGCTTACTTTGCATTTTGTAAATTCATAGAAATAAACAATAAAAATAAACATTTTGAACGCATTCTTGCTTTACAGCATTCCTTCACACCTGCCTAAAACTTTTGCACAGTACTGTATATGACATTGTTTGAACTAGATGGACTTGTATCTTATTTCAGCCTTACTAATTATGTAACTAACTATGCCAGTTCCTGCCATAAAGGGGTAAAGAGGTTAACAATCAATAAAACGAAATCCAAAGTGTTTCAGGGATTAAGACAGTGCTACAATACGGATAGAAAAAAAAATGCCCATACTGAATATAAAATGCAAGATGTAAAATATTTAGAGAAAGAATGAATCCGAAAAAAAATATATATATTTGTGTCATTTAATAACCATATGCGTAATTTGATTTAAAAAAAGAACTGTTTTAAAAACATATATTCATAATGTATAATAACCCTATTAATAATTCTACCCGAAATATTATCATCATTGCTCAAATAACCCAAAGTTAAGGAATAATGAAATAGGAAATATGTTCATAACTAAGAGTTATTAATAGCAATACCACGGCAACAAAATAAATATCGGTACCCAAAAATATCATCATAATTGCTAAAATGACCCAGAAATGTGCAATTATGAGAACGATAAAACCTTCATAATTAGAAATGTTGTTGGTATCAATAGGCAATCAAACTGTATCATGAAAAAACCAAAAAAACACATAATGCAAGCAAGAGAGGCTTTTAGTTAAAATAACCCATTAGACCCCCTACTGAAATAGAGACGGTCATAAAATACAGTGGATTGCTTTGGAACAATGTAACAGATATGACAAACTCACCCTATACATGCAATGGCTATTAAAGTGTTACTAAACCCAGGACCCTGCATTCACTATATCCGGTCTCCCCGGTCCCTGCATTCACTATATCCGGTCTCCCCGGACCCTGCATTCACTATATTCGGTCTCCCAGGACCCTGCATTCACTATATCTGGTCTCCCAGGACCCTGCATTCACTATATCTGGTCTCCCCGGACCCTGCATTCACTATATCTGGTCTCCCCGGACCCTGCATTCACTATATCCGGTCTCCCCGGACCCTGCATTCACTATATCCGGTCTCCCCGGACCCTGCATTCACTATATCTGCTCTCCCTGGAGCCTGCATTCACTATATCTGCTCTCCCTGGAGCCTGCATTCACTATATCTGCTCTCCCTGGAGCCTGCATTCACTATATCTGGTCTCCCCGGACCCTGTATTCACTATATCTGGTCTCCCCGGACCCTGCATTCACTATATCTGGTCTCCCCGGACCCTGTATTCACTATATCTGGTCTCCCCGGACCCTGTATTCACTATATCTGGTCTCCCCGGACCCTGCATTCACTATATCTGGTCTCCCAGGACCCTGCATTCACTTTATTTGATCTCCCAGGACCCTGCATTCACTATATCTGGTCTCCCAGGACCCTACATTCACTATATCTGGTCTCCCACAGTACACACAACATGGAAATGCAATTATTTTAGTAAATATAAACTGCTAAATACCTTTTCTCATCAGCAGTTAGAGCAGTCTTGTGACTTCTATCAGTGTTCAGCACAGCACTGGTTAAAGTTTGTAGAAGGAGTTTTCTTTCTGCTCTAGGAGGATGCAGAAACACTGACCCTCTTTCTGGACAGTGCTGATTGGCCCTGTGCTGATCACATGCACTCTCTCAAGAAAAAAAAAACCTCTATAGCAATAAACACTAAACTGGACATGCGCAGATTGACTCCACATAATATGCCTTATCAGGATAAGATGGGGACACTGGAAGAAGGGGAAGATCAGAGAAGACCGGATCAAAGAGCATTTTTACACAATGTAGAGGAATAACCCCTTAGGTTCCACAGTGAGTATAACAAGCATGCTTTACTGCATATACAGACTGATTGTACTGTTGTGGGTTTAGTAACACTTTAAGCTATTATGTAAATACCTCGCATTACTGTAGATACAAGGAGTGTGTCAGATTCAGAAAATTTTTTAGCAGTCTTTTAGAAAGCAAAGATGGGCAGTGGGGCAGGGAAGTATTAAAGCTGCACGTTATCCTTACCATCAGTCTTGCACAGTTGTACCGGCTCCTCTCCTGTACTAAAATTGCATACTCTGATTTCACTGCACACTGTGAGCTTCTTGCAGCGTGCATTAGAAGGTGCAGTAAGTCAGATAGAGCCCGTCTCATTTCCTGGCTGGAGGACATCCAACATTATCTAGCACTTTCCTCCATAGCTTGACTGTCCCAGGCCCGTCCCATTCAATCGTTGAATTTCAGTTATGTCAATCATGGATGCTCTACACCACATGTTGGCTTTACTTAGGACAGTCTGCTGTTTTCAGGAAGTTCTGTGCTGCCCCTCCCATCAGCCCTGATCATCACTAGGTCTAAAATATAGTATTTAATGGAAACAGAAAGATTTTGTTCAACCAGTTGCCCCCGCCCCATAGCAGATGTACGGCTACAGGATGGCTTCGCTCTGCAAAATCAATTAAATATATGTGATTTTGCATTTGAGATAGGGGGCGCAATGCTATTGGCTCCTGGGGATGTCAATCACCGGGTCCTGGCCAGTGACTCCTGGCCGGGACTCGGTGGTCGTCGGCGAAGCTGAGAGGGGAGATATCTGTGAGTGTAGATAGAAAGCAGCAGGTCTTGCTAGTAAAACAGCACACAATACACAATAAAAACAGTCCCTAACACACAGTTAACCCTTTGATCACCCCAGATGTTAATCGCTTCCGGCCCAGTTTAATTAGCACAGTGTCAGTGCTTTTTATTAGCACTGATCACTGTATTGGTGTCACTGGGGATGTCAGTGGCCGTTAGTCAGTTCCCCCCCAGCCAGGGGCGGACTGACAACTCATGGGGCCCACGGGCAATATGGGATCATGAGGCCCCTGTGTCCTTGCCCAAACTCAAAAAACCTATGAAAAAGGTACAAGGGGCATCTCATGGGGCACCCTACTGACCCCAGGCCCTCGGGCAGTGCATGAGTTTCCAAATGGTCAGTCCGCCCCTGCCCCCAGCGTCAGAATACCTGCTTTAGTCCTGAAGTCCCGCTATAAGTCGCTGATCGACGCCATTACTAGTATAAAAAATAAATAAACTAGTATATATACCGCCATTTGTAGATGCTATAACTTTCACATAAACCAGCTAATATACACTTACTGGGATTTTTTTTTTTCAGCAAAGACATGTAGCAGAATACATTTTGGCCTAAATTTATGAAGATTTTTTTTTCTAATTGGATATGCTTTATAGAAAAAAGTCAAAAATATTGTGTTGTTTTTTTCAAAATTGTCGGTCTTTTTGTTGATAGCCCAAAAAATAAAAAAAAAACGCACAGGCGATCAATTACCACCAAAAGAAAGTTCTATTTGTGGGAAAAAAGGACACAAATTTAATATATGTACAACGTTGCATGACCACGCAATTGTCAGTTAAAATAATGCAGCGCCGTAACGCAAAAAATAGCCTGGTCAGGAAGGGAGGAAAAGTGGTTAAAAATGTCAATAGCATGTTGATGAGGGCAAAAATGAGGAACCAAAGTATCGGCAAAATAGACTTGGGTTTGTTCATACCAGCCTTGTCCAGAGCCATCCCAAGACAGTCAAGGCAGAATGTAGGCCCGTTCACACCACCATGTTGCATTGGTGTTCCCCAAAAAAGTATGGCGTGCAGTATCTTTGTTTAAGGCAGCGCGGTGTGATACAAACTACCACATTACAACACATTTAGGCCAATAAAGTTTAATGAAATTTCACTTTGTGACATTTCAATAAAGTTTTCTTTAAACAAAAAGTAGACAATGCAATGTACTGGTGTGTTGCATTTGATATTAATGTGTTTTTTCTGATTTTATTCTCAGACTTATATGGTGCAATACGTTTGCTTGTTTGGCTTAGAAACAGACATCCGTTTACTTTGAGGCTCCATTCACACCTATGCAGTTTGCTTTTTGTCTGTTTTGCAGTGCTCTTCGCAGTTCATTTTGCGTTTTCTATGCACATTTTTAACGCATTTTTGACACGTTCAGCCCCTATTTTTTTTTAAAGTGGGATTTTTTTTTTTTTGCTGGGCAGCACAAAAACGCAAAAATCAGCAAAAATGCTGCAAAAACGCACTACCATACAATTCAGTAGATTCTCCATTGAACTCTATTGTAGCAAAAATGCTGCTTTTTGCTTTTAAAAAAGTCCCCGACCCTTTCCAAAAATACAGCGGCTCAAAAAGCATAGATGTGAACATGTTCCATAGGAAACCATGTTAAGTGGACTGTAATGCGTTTCTGCAAAAAAAAACACATTGGTGTGAATGGAGCCTGAGTGTTTGAGTGGATACTTCTCAAACAAATGCTGTTGGATACAATGGGAAGAATGGACTATTGTTGTATTTTAGTTGAAAGTTAGAAGTTTCTATTGTTTTCTGTAACTATAGTAAACAAATCAGTCAAACAATAGCTTAACCTTCTGACATACATGACCTATGGCAGTGGTGGCGAACCTATGGCACGCAGAGCCCTCTCTGTCTGCACACCAGCTAAGTCACCCCAGCAGCCAAACATCAGATAATGGTGCACATAGGGGCGAATGCGCATGCTCGGAAAGGAGTAGCGGCGTCAGGCGATGACGTCATTAGCCACAACTGGTCCGAGCTGGCGCTGCCAAGGAAACTATATATATATATATATATATATATATATATATATATATATATATATATATATTTGCTTGGATTGGCTGTGATTTTAACAGAAGCCCCCATAAGGTAGGAAATGCACTCAGATGCCTTCTTCAGAGCAGGCCAAAAGCTGGTGGTCAGTGGAACATTGTCCCCCTGTGCTAGTGGTCAGTGGCACTTTGCCCCCTCTGTGCTGGTGGTCAGTGGCACTTTGCCCCCCTCTGTGCTGGTAGTCAGTGGCACTTTGCCCCCCTCTGTGCTGGTGGTCAGTGGCACTTTGCCCCCCTCTGTGCTGGTAGTCAGTGGCACTTTGCCCCCCTCTGTGCTGGTGGTCAGTGGCACTTTGCCCCCCTCTGTGCTGGTAGTCAGTGGCACTTTGTTCCCCTCTGTGCTGGTGGTCAGTGGCACTTTGCCCCCCTCTGTGCTGGTAGTCAGTGGCACTTTGCCCCCCTCTGTGCTGGTAGTCAGTGGCACTTTGCCCCCCTCTGTGCTGGTGGTCAGTGGCACTTTGCCCTATCTGTGCTGGTGATCAGTGACTCTCTGCTCCCCTCTGTGCTGGTGGTCAGTGGCACTTTGCCTCCCTCTGTGCTGGTGATCAGTGGCACTTTGCCCCCCTCTGTGATGGTGATCAGTGGCACTTTGCCCCCTCTGCTCTGGTGGTCAGTGGCACTCTGCAATAAATAAGTGGGTTTTGGGTTGCAGTTTGGGCACTCGGTCTCTAAAAGGAACGCCATCACTGACCTATGGCATGTATGATATAAAAGTGCCATCTAGAGGATGAATTGGAGAATGTTTCACCTATAAATAAAAGTGTAAATAATGAAGGAAAAAGGGGCCACACCCATGTGGGATTGGTTATCTATCCTTTCTAAATAAAAGGCAAACAACAGAAACTGATGGAGGATTCTATGATGACTTAACACCAAGGAAGATCTCTAACAGAAGAAGAAGAAACTTCATCTGAAGACACTTTTGCCTGATCTCCTGCAACCACTTGTAGAATAAATCTGGGTCTTGTTGCCTACAGAGACGCAGCTCTAACCTGAGCTAAGTATCTTTCTAGTGTATACAGACAATAGTTCATTGTTATTCACTAGGAATTAGGTAGCATTTTGCTTGCTGTATGTATATTTGCCAGTCTTGTATTTTTTTCTATCATCGTGATAGCTTGCATGTACAGGATTTTCATTATTAAAGCACATTAATACACTGCTGATCATTTTCTAAGCTTCCTTGCTTTATTGTAACGTGACCTTACTAGACTCAAATCATAACAACTAGCATATCAGCACCGCTGCCATCCTACTGCACACCAGCAATGGGTGTGATCGGGCCCAAAGTCCTTTTGTTGCACCCTTTTTCTTTTCAAATAACAACAGAGTCACTTTAAAAAAAGGAGAATACCCACACCAAGACTGGTATCTCCTCAATTACCCAGTTATACCCCTCCTCCCTCAATCCTATGCTCCCCCACCCCTCCACCAAAACCCCCCTAACACCCCAAACTCCTCACCAAGGTTCATCATACGCACATGAATACCTCTGATGATGTTGCTAAACAATATTAACGCCTCCACCGTCCAATGGGTGAAACCACAACAAAATGCTCAACTATATATAGTCTATTGCAATATTATATGAATGAACCGTATCTCATTTCCCTGTTTTTCTCTGTTTATCTCTGAAAAATTAAAAAAAAATATTGAAACATAAAAAAGAGGAGAATGGAGCCTAGAGTACATAAACATCATTATCATGAATAGGGACCTGGAAGGCTATAATAGCTGTTCATTCTTTAAATCTCTCTTTTTTTTTTACATTGGTCACCATCTTAATTTCTAAACTCCCCCAAAAAATAAATAGTTGATATTAATTTTAAATCTATAGTGCCTTATTTTCCCAGCTAATGTAAGCATACAGATACAAGGTGCTAGTTTCAGCACAAGATATCCTATTATTAAACAAACACACCAGAAAAAAGGAGAGTTCTCATAAATTCACATTGCTTATGCACCAAAACGTCTTCAATTTTCTGTATTTTGATGATTCACATAGTAGGGAAAAACAGCAGAACTGGAGATTGCTCACTTGTCTGCACATCAAAAGCAGATCCAAACATTTCATTTCCAAGTTAATTGTGTACCATGGTCCAGAGCCATTATTATCCTGTGCTTTAGGGTTAGAAATAGAAAAGATGACCCATAGATCTCTAAGGAACTGGTATGGTGCTTAATATGCTAATCAAATCAATTATTAACCACTTGGGTTGAAGGCATTTTATTTTATTATTATTCAGGATTTATATAGCGCCAACAGTTTGCTCAACGCTTTACAATATAAAGGGAGACAATACAGCAACAATACAGTTCAATACAAGAGGGTTAGGAGGGCCCTGATCCTGGGAGCTTACAATCAAAGAGGGAAGGGCTGGTGGTACAAAAGGTAATAACTGTGGGGGATGGACTGGTAGGAGGAATAGAAGATTCCATTATTAGCTGAAAGCAGGATAGGCTTCCCTGAAGAGAGAGGGTTTCAGAGATCGCCAAAAAGTGAGCAGAGTAGGCGATAGTCTGATAAATTGGGTAGAGTTGTTCCAGAGGATGGAGGAGGCTTTGGAAAAGTCCTGGAGGTGAGCATGGGAGGAGGAGACAAGGGAGCTAGAGAGTAGGAGGTCGTGCGAGGAGCGGAGAGTACGGTTTGAGTAATATTTGGAGGCAAGATTGGTCATGTAATTTGGGGCAGATTATATAGTACTTTATTTTGTTGAGTTCCCTTAACCTCCCTGGCGGTATTCCCGAGTGTATTTCGGGGTAACATTTCAGTACCAAAAGCGGTAACCCCGAGCTACACTCGGGAATACCATGCGGCGCTGCTCCGGCATGTGTTCTTCATTTACCTTACCCTGCGCTCCCACGATGTGTCCCCTGCAGCGTCCCCGGCCATGTCCTCCGGCCGATGCCGGCATCCGGCTTCTGTGTCCTGTCCCTGTGACGTCGGGACGTACGGGCGCCGCCGGCGGCGGGAAATTTAAAAATTTTAAAAAATGTCATTTTTTTTTTTTACATTTTACACAGTAAAACATTGCTGTTTCAACCTATTTCACATACATATTGTCCCTAGTGCTTTGTCCTGCGCCCTGCCTGCATTTTGTCTGTTCTTTCTGCCTGGAAACTGAGAAACGTCCATGGCGTCCAAAAAGTGTCCCTTTAGGTCAAAAGCGGTTTAGATCAGCTAGAGAACAGCGATAGTAAATCAGAACCACTTGCAGAATTGAGTGATAATGATTCGTGGGGGAAATTCGTCATCAGAAACTGAAAACGATTTTGCGACTGAGCTCAGCAATGTGCGAACTTGGCGCTCTATTTCACATTTCAGTGTTTTTGGTTTGATTATATTATTGAATTAAATTTTTTATTATTTTTATATTATTTTTATGATTATTTATTAAATTATAATTTATGATTTTGTGTTTCAAATTTTATCATACCCGGGATGTTTACTAGACTCTTGTTCGGACAGATTTCAGTGAGTTTTTCCTAAAAATTACAGCCTACAATAAAAAAAATACATATTTCCATGCAAAAAAATGGTACCGCTTTCAGCACCAAAAATCTGAAATAATCATACCGCCAGGGAGGTTAATTGATTCTGCTCATAAAACACCTTACAATATATTATATGCATCATAATGAGCCAGATCTTTATCTATATGTCTGCTAATTGCCACAATTTCACTTAATTCCATTACAGAAAAGTGTTCCCCTAACTTAGCAGTTCTGAAATATAAATGTTATTTAAAAAGATGACAGACTCAGATCAAATTTGTTCTGTTATTAGCAGTCCTTAGAACCCATCAAACATGCATGATTAACTACCCAATACCAGCCTATAATACCTTTACATTACCAGGCCATTTTCAGTGCTGTGATAGTTTGACTGACAATTACTTAGTAGGGGAATCGGACCAAAAAATAAAAGTTTCTCTTTTTTTCAATTAGATTAAAAATACCAGTACAGCTCAAACACCAAAAAAATTATCTCTTTTTGGAAAGTAGACGCCCCAAAGTGATCTAATTTGTTGCCAAATATGCTGGTATTGTGCTGGTATTGAGAGGGTTAATACATGGAGCTTGTCAGTGGTACACTAGGCACAGTGCATACAGGTCATACACAAAGGGAAGAGATGAAGGGGGTTAATGTATAGGTCAGATACAGAGGGAGGATGGAGATGAAGGGGTGTTTCTAGTGTAAGAGGAAGGGATGGGATCACAGATGTAAACATACACTGTTTATACCATGTGTTCACTGTGATTGGTCTTTTTCTGACCAATAACAGCAATCTGAATGTACAGAGCTGCTCAGATCGGCTCTGTACACAGTGTCTGTGAACAGAACCATCTGAGGACATTCACAGACATTAAGCTCAGTGGCCATCTGACCTCCACTTCACGTTTAACTATATTGAGTCTCTGAACTTACTGGGGAATTATATCCAGTGGATAGGGTAAAGGGATAGAATAAATTGAGGTTATGGAAATGTATTTCACCCTGGCCAAACACTAGGAGGCGTATGCCAGTGATGTGAAGTTCAGAAGGGGATAAATATTTGTGGAGACCTTTTAGAAAGGTTCCCCCCCCCAAACTTTGACTGGAGAGAATATCACTATGAGGGATCCTTGTCTCTGCCTTTGCCCAGAAAACATGTGTATCCCGCTAGGGCCGCTGCTTGAAGAGGGAATCCTTGTGAGGCTCCTAGGCCCCTTTTCCTGGGGAAGGAAGCTGAAGCAGGATACACAGGAATGTGGCTACCCAGAGAAAACATCTTTGGAGAAGGCTGCTATGTTGAAGAGTGTCTAGAGGAGCCTAGAAGAAGTTGCTCCTGGATGGATGTTGCGTAGAGACCTCACTTTTCCAATCTTTAAGGTACCCTGCATAGTCTATTGTAGTCTTGGCTTAAGGGTCCATTACTAACCTGTGAGCCAGGCTGAAGACACTTAAAGGTAGTTGCCCATCTGGCCTACCTAATCTGCATTAGCCTGTGGCACAGACATAAAGATACTGAGAGTCCACTGAGAAGATACTACAGGGTATAGGGAATAGGTGCTGCTGTTTTTGGATGTCCTGTACGCCAAACTCTGTATGCCTTAGACATCTGAACCAAATAAATAGCAAACACATGATTGACAGAGTGGATGTCTATCATTTGGTCGTTGCTACATATATTGTTTTAAAAATATTTTTTTACATCTGGTGTCTGGACGTGCTTGGTTTAGTTAACAGCCAGGACATATTACTTGAATATGATTTCTGCACTGGAACCCATGATAGCAATCCTGTAGGGCTGAGTTTAATAACAATATCACCTTACAGCCATGTTCATTAAAAGCATGCAAACTTCATTTATAAAACAGCAATTTGTGAGCATGGCATTTGGACAGGACTGGGAGACAGCTTACTGAATATTACCCATTCCCTGCAAACACACTGCATATGAGGAGGTGCTAACAGAGAGCTGGTCAACTGTCTACTGACTTACTGTCAATAAGTCCATGTGTTGCGTAGTGAGACTAGCTGGCCACACGTCACAAAAATCCATTGTGTGCCTTCATAACAACAATTTGGAACGTTTTATTGACCTGTTAAATGCAAACCCATGCGGAGATCACTAGAGTAGTCATGTCTACTTCAGTGATTTCCAGCTTCCAGGGGCATCGACCAGGTATGGTATATGCATTGGTCCAAGCTGAACCTATGTAACTAAGTAAATATACCATACCTGGAATTCATCTTTAAGATGTTGGCCCAGAAGGTTCTGGTCTACTACTACAAACAATGAACATGGTGGTTCACAAAGAGGTGTGTATCTGCACCCACTCAGCAGTCAGCAGCAAATCCTGCCCTCTCTGTGCATCTGCAGCACCACCTATCCTCCACTGGTCTGAGCATTCAGCAGATTCTGACAGATGACTCCCATCCTCCTCCAGACCCTGCACTTTCTATCTGCACTCCCAGCATCTTCCCAGCAGCACCACAAAGTAAGGTTGGGGAACTCTATACTTTTGATGGTGCTCTGGACATCTACAGAGTCCTACAGATACACCTGACCCTTTGAGGGCAACCATAATGCTCTTGGGGCCGTTATGAAATTGGGTTTGACACCCCATTTGTAGATGCTCGTACATGTGTGGAGTACTGCAGCCAATGCAGCAAGTTCAGTTTGTCCTGAGATGACTGTAGAGCTTAGCAGAGTTGGTATTCTCCCATTCTTGATATTCGTTTAATTTTTTTCTTTTTGCCAATTACTTGCTATGTTCCTAAATCCATTCCTTTAGTTCAAACTGTCTACAAGTTTTACTTATATTGGAAAGTTGTGCTCAACATTTCTTTTTCTTTGTGCCAATCCTGACAGGAAACATGTCTAGCAACTAAAATGTGACTGCACCCTGGGAATCGAATTCTAACTTACTCATCACCCAGCCGGGGCCGGCATATGACTCATTTGTCAGGTACGAGAAATGTAACGTATACAAATGTAGCAAGATGCTTAACTATTACTGGCAGACATAGCGGGCACAGACACAGGAACAATTACTCCCTATGTGATGAATTTCCTCTTTAGCTGGTGAAAGTCTCTTGTCAAAACATTGCACAGTACTTCTTTCCAGCCTGCCGAGCTGCTTTTGTTCTATTCTCCCGTGCCCTTTTGGCAGACTCTAATTCAAGAGTTAGAATAAGAAGCACAGTTTGCGCTCTGGCTGCATTATCCAGTCAAGAGATATTATAATGAAATAATAGGAGCAGATTCCGTGCTGAAGTATGTTATAACCTTAAGGGCTCATGTACACTGCAGATGATAAACTCACGTTTAGGAGCTGTTCAGCGTTTTTTTCAGCAGCCTCTGAACTCACCCGAATGTTTTCCTATGTGTCCATGTACACATCTTCATTTACAGGCATTTGAGTTTACAGCCGTTTTTTTGAACGCAGAAAACAGCAGTCGATTTTATCAGCGTTACAAACACAAAACACTTGTAAACGCGGCAAATCGCGTTTATAAGCATTTGCGTTTGAAAATTTTTTTTAACTCTTCCAGTTCCCAATGTTGTCCAGAGCCTTTTTTCATCATGAAAGATGCATGCAAAGCGTTTTCAAGGTACTCAGATGGACAAAACACTGAACACAGGATGTTCCTACCAAGCTCGTCACACATTGTAATGACCAATTCACACCTCAGACCTCCCCCACCCTTGGAAACAAAAGATATGTTAATGAATATTCACGCCACAAATTCCTCGTGAAGACCCCCTGCCAGGTGGCCTTAATGACTCCCTCCACCAGACACCTTTCCCACCCTTGGAAACAAAAGAAATGTTAATGACCATTTACACCTCAAATTCCTCATGAAGACCCCCTGCCAGGTGGCCTTAATGACTCACTCCACCAGACACCTTTCCCACCCTTGGAAACAAAAGAAATGTTAATGAGCAACTCACACCTAAGCTAATCTCAACACATACTGCTGTCTCTGCTTCTACTCTCTGTATTTCTCTGAAACAATCTGAAATAATAATTTACCACTTTTCAGTGCATTCTGGGCATTTGGGAGGTTCTCCTGTGCTTATCTTTAAAAACGCTTCTAAACACAAACAAACATAAAAGTAGGACTCTTTGAATTTAGGTTTATAACATGGCCGCAGTATTTCATTTTGTAAAAGGTTTGCACAGTTGGCAGAAAGGAAGAAAAAGACTAACTATAAATCTCCCTTGACAACATGGAAGTAAGATTGCCAATTATTCCCCAACATAAGCACAGAAAGATTCAAACAGAACATTCTGTAAAGTCAAGATATTATGAAACAGATCCCAGCGTGAGAGCCACTCATCTCTGGTGCAAGGGAAAAGTCAACATTAAAAAATATGTAAAGTGGTTGTATGATAAATGTAATGGCAGCAGTATGAGCATAAAGGTTTTTAGCACCTTTAGCATTTAGTATAGTAAGATTGTGTGCAACAGTGAGATTATAAAATGAATAAGAGGATGCATTGTTTGAATATTTTATCTTTTAGTTTTAGTTTTTTAAGTGAATGGAAAAAGGTTTTAAAGGACAATTTTGCTAATTTGCAACCAGCAAGCCAAGAAGCCCAATTGGGTTGCATATAATCCCAATATGCCAGCACCCCCACTTGAAGTAACATGGTCACTGATAAGCCCAATTATGAACTGGGCAACTTATGCTTTCAAGTGGGTGCACCTATTTTTGTTGACTTTAAATGCATTTTATCAATGATCAAAAGGCATGAAAGCTCATAAAGGGCCCTCAAGTCCAACTTGACAAGTGACATGCTTATTGGTGTAGCCTTGTGTGGGGGCAGGGGAAGTGTGTTTGGGGAACAGGTCAGGAAGCATGGTTTTTAAGTTCTTCCCCCAAAAAAGCAGAAAATACTGAACTGTCCCACGCTGATCCTGTAAAAACAGGGGATCAGCACCATGGACAGCACATCATATAATAATCTTCACTAGTCACGCTAAGCTCAGTACTGGTTTAAAATGAATTGTAAATTTTTTCTTTTTTTTTTTTGGACGAGAATGTTGAATTATGCAAAAACTGAGAATGCTCTTGTGCAAGAAAAATTCTGTTAATGAAGTTTAACGCATCAGTGGGTGGTTGGATAAGAAAGGAGCAGAGGAATGACTGACAGCTGTATGGATATATATGTGTGGAGCAATAGTAATGACAGCTGAGTAACTTTTCTGTCAATTATGATTTTTCCTCCAATACTTGCCAATCCTGCTTTCACTTACTTTTCTCATATGTGTTCAGCAAGAGAGGATGGTCACACATTATTTGAGAAACAAACAGGATGATCATGGGAGCCTTTCACATCTCCTATTCCACCCAGCCAGAAAACAATCAAGTAGGAAAGTATGGGGGAACCATTCATGCTCTGATATTCAGAAACAAATGTGACAATGGGCCATTGTATACTAATAGAAAAGTAAAAATCTGGCAACAGAACATCACAGCATAAAAACTGTTATTTTACTTCATCCATCGAAACTTAAAATGGAATCAATTCCTGTAAAGATTGCTGCGTTTCAGCCTCTTACATAGGCCTTAGTCATAATATTATGACAAACACACACATAAATATATATATATATATATATATATATATATATATATGTATGTGTGTGTGTGTATGTATGTATGTATGTAAGAGGCTGAAACGCGTAAATTTTTACAGGTCATAATATTATGACACACACACACATATATATATATATATATTTTTAATTCCTAATATTTGATATATATATATATATACTGTATATATATATATATATATATATATATTTATTATTAATAACATTATGACTAAGGCCTATGTAGGAGGCTGAAATGTGTCAGCGGAAATTTATTCCATTTTGAGTTTTGATAGGTGAAATAAAGTAACAATGTCAGGGACCCCAGATCTTTCCGCGGTGCACGGGTCTGCGCATGCGCGGTATGCCAGGCCACACTAGCGTGCGAGCATTAGGACCTGGGCACCCGCAACGGTGGTGCATACGCACTCGAGATTGCGGACGTGCGCCTGGCACCAATGAGGGCACAGGGCGCCCTATTTAAACAGGTCAGGTCTGTGCTCTAGTTGCCGTATGGTCTTGCCTGTATCCTGTGTTTCCTGAAGTAGATTGCCTTGTTGCTGACCCTGCCTGACCTTGATTCGCTGACTATCTCCTGCTCTGATCCCTGGCTTGTCTGACCATTCTCCTGTCTAACCCTGCACGTTTTGATCTCCTGTTACCGAACCCGGCCTGTGACCAGTTTATCCTTCTGTCTACTGTTTTGTACCGTTCTGCCTCCACCGCTACCGACCCAGTCTGCCCGACTCCGCTCTCTCTACCTCCTTACATCAGGCTCTCACCTGCTATACACCTCCGGCGGGTGCTTCTACCACAGCTGGGTGCACCCAGGGGCCGCGACCTGGTTTTAGCCTGCTCCAAGTCCATCCCCACCATCCGCGGGGCTTAGATTTCGCGCCTTGCGGAATTCCGGTGTGTGGAACGCTAGAGGCTACCGCCGGCAGGTCCTTAACAAACAGTTTTCATGCCTAGATGTTCTGGTGCTAGTTTTTTTTACTTTTCTATTGGACACTTGGATGTTTAGTACTATGTGAGTGCAGGCATAGATGTCTTGATCTCATCCTGTTGATCCTTATGGAATTTTGGGGTTGTAGCCCTTTTTTTGTTGTTATTCTATACTAATGATCTGTGCTTGTATGAGATGAGCACCTTACCCATGAACACCACCACACGACTGAACAACCCTGTTTGTTTTCCATACTAAAAACTGCCAATACACAACTTTTACCCTGGTACCAGGGCCTAAAACATCTTGGGAGGCAGAAGGATCTGATTTTTAGTGTTCAGGGGATTATTAGAATTGTCTTTTAGTAAACAATCACATTGGCAGTTTTATCCAAGCCCAAGCATGGTTCACCTACTTGGTCCAGTTTGTATGCTTAGTGTGCATGCTCCAAACCAAACCCAGGAACCGTTAAGTGTACTGTGCCCAGGAACACCTGAAATTGGTGGTCTTAGGAATGGTTCACTGTGGTCAGCTGCAGTTTGCTTCAGTGTGAGTGCAATCCGTGCCTGAGTAGAGAACTCTCCATAGATAACTGATGCAGGGATTACTGCGGTCTGGTTTGTAGAGATGATTATGTAAGTGTGCTCAGGAACACCTTCTTATAGTGCAGTGTGAGTGCAGACCAGTGGTGGAAAGGGGACAATTGAAGTTGGGCACGGTTCAGTTCAACTGTGCCCAGGGTGCTTGGAAGCTCTGGATAGTGGGAGGAGCAGACAGGAATGGCACCAATGGAGATACATATAGGAACAAAAAAACTTTTTAGCAAGCTAGAGAAAAGTTAGTACATTTGTCAGCCTATTATTTCTCCATTGAACAGATTTCCCTTACGTTTGTCTTCTTATCAGAAATATAGAAAGAGAACACCAGGGAGATACTGAAGTCCAGATATAGTTTATTATTACCAGTATCTGATAAAATTCCAAGACATTTCTGGGGGTTCTAAGGGCCCACCTCCTTCAGGGTCTAAAGATGATGGACAGTTGCTAAAACTGCTAAACCAATGACTCAATAGGTCTTCATGCTACCGCAGAAATTGTATGCACAAGCTGCTGATTTTCTGTTTTCTAGACCTATCTTGTCCAACACCTTTAAGAATATTCCTGATGAATAAACTCCCAGTAATGTGTTGGCTTTTTAATACATACTTTGAACAATAAACTATATCTGGACTTCAAAACAGAGGAAAGCATGTTCCAGATAGATATTGAACACATTGTAGACCCTGTGTACCCAAGGCTACTCTTGGAAACTTCTACATGGAAAGACAAATTGACTAAGACAATGAATCCAATTAGGAAATCTAGCACTCCTTCACAGCAATAAAAACCTGGTAGGGGTTATGTTTTGTGACGGGCTGCATGTGTTTCAGGTGTACATTCCTGCCTGGGCATAGGCACTATGGACATGGGCACTATAGACAAGGGATTATCCCTAAGATACCCCCTTGGAACCTTCCAATATCTCTGCTTACTCTGGGAGGTCCATGCCAAGCTTGACCAGCTCCTTACATACCTGCTTCAGACCTTACAGCAATGGACCCCAATAGCAGCCTCACCCACTACTGTCCTTTTCCAGAAGACATTTCCATCTTAAGGTTAGAAGAAGGAAGAGTCCAAACAACAGAAACCTTTAACTATTTACTTAACACAGTTGATAATTACATATTTACATACTTTCGTCATCCCAGAGGTGGCAGAGCATTCCTTTTTATGTTGAAAACAATACATTGGGAGAGCAAGAGAGCTGAATCGATAAGCCCATATCCTTTTGGGGGTTTCACCAGACACTTTCACCCTATGCAAAAGGGATACAAGTAGTCCCATAAGTTCTGGACATTTCCTCCTCTGCTTCCCCCCTAAAGAGAAGCTCCAAGAGATATGGATTCTTTGCCATGGTTTGGTCCTCCAGACAGTTCCCTTGACCACCCTGTTTATTTATTTATTATTTCAGGTACTTATATATCCCCGGCAGTTTACGCTGCGCTTTACATACATTCACATCAGTCCCTAACCCTCAAGGGGCGTACAATCTAAGGTCCCTAACTCACATTCATACATACACATACTAGGGCCAATTTAGACAAGGTCTAATTTACCTACCAGCATGTCTTTGGAGTGTGGGAGGAAACCGGAGTACCCGGAGGAAACCTGCGTAGACACAGGGAGAACATGCAAACTCCAGGCAGGTGGTGCTGTGGTTGGGATTCAAACCAGCGACCAAAGTACTGCCAGGCAGAAGTGCTAACCATTTAGCCACTGTGCTGCCCACCCCATCAAACAACTTATAACTAAACAGTCTTTGCCAACTGGTCCCACACTGGCATAGCCTTGCACTACTGTACTATCTTTGGTCTCACCCCACATCTACTCTGAGGGCCTCTAGTGGCTTTTTAGGGTAATGCACTGCCTCCTTACTACAAGGCTACTCTTAAAACTTATTTTGGGAGACACCTAGTGGCCAAACTGGGGAACTACACTAGGCTGTCCCTACCCCACAGTCATAAGCTATCCCCACTCTCTCCATAAACAACTATACGCTTATTTTTTTAAATTTCATGCTGAAGTCCTGTTTTGATCTTGTTTGGACATGTGTGAATTTATAGCAGCAAAGACCTGCCTAACAAAAGAGGACAAGCAAAGGTTTTTGCAATTCTCATGTCAGATGACACACATTCAGCATTAATCCGGCTCAAAACGGAGAAACATGATTGATTCATTCTGAATGATTTAAGGACGTCCCTTGGAAAATGCTCAAATTGTCTGCCTATGTGCCGTGTATAGTAGATTGATTAGACGACTACATAACAGACTTCTGACAAAAGTGATTGCTAATCACATACAGCTGCTCAATTTATGTTGCCTTCGTGAAATTACAAGTTCTGTGAATGCCAACCCTGGTATTTAAGATAAAAAAAAGCCAGTTTTATCTGTAGCATTTTAAAATGTAACAGTGTGACATTATACTGTAATTTCCTCTGGTTGCAGGAACAAAGTTGTATGAGAACATAAGTACAGCCTTAGCAGAGCATTACTTTGCAGTGCTGTTAAATGGGACTCAGTGCTCCCTTGATAATGATTAAAAGTAGAGATCAGATGGCAAATAATAAAAGGTGTTATTCAGGAAATATTATTTTGTTTTTTTTAGTAGAACAACAATCCAACTGGATGTCATCTACTTTGCTAAAGCACTGTGCATCATTAACAATTGCCATGGCATTTTTCAGAAAAATATTATTTTTCCTTTTTTTAGACCGAATTTGCACATTTAGCCATGCTGTGAATTCCAGCAGCAAGAATCTACTGATTCCTGCGGCTGGGATTGACGGTTGTTTGTGGATAGCGGTGGCTGCTGAGCCAATCGTGTGCAATGACAGGTTGTCGGTGGCCTCAGCTATTCATGACTGTTTGCACATCCAGCGATTACTCGCAGTGATTATGGCTGGAAGCATATAAAATGTTTCAAGCACCAACTCCTATCTGCATCTGTGGATCCTATATGGATTTTTGTCGCCACCTGTGTGTGTTTTTAATTTTGTTTTTATTTTGATAGATATTTTATTCATTGTCATGTTATTGATAGCGCTGCACTTAATTGTTAATATATAAAATGTGCTGCAGCTACCTACGCAGTTGTCATTGCTGGCCGCTTGCTGCCCCAAGCAATTTTCACATTCCACGTATACATATTAACCACTTCCAGACCGGACACTTTCACCCCCTTCCTGACCAGGGCAATTTTCAGTTTTTAGCGCTATCACACTTTGAATGACAATTGCGCGGTCATGCAACACTGTACCCAAATGATTTTTTTACCATTTTTTTGAGACAGATAAAGCTTTATTTTGGTGGTATTTATTCACCACTGGGATTTGTATTTTTTTTGCTATGTAAATGAAATGTCCAAAAATTTTGAAAAAAGTTTTTTTTATAAAATTTTGCAAATAAATAATATTTCATCATAAATCTTAGCCAAAATTTATTCCATTATCTTTTTAGTAAAAAAAAAAATCCAAATTAGTTTATAAGCAAAAATTATAATTCTTAAACATTTTTTTTTACATTTTTATTTTATTTTATTTTTTTTTTTTTTTTTACATACTGTCACCCTAGCAGTACAGTGTCACCATGGTGACACTGTACTACTTGTGGGGGGTGATGAAGATTTTTTTTTTTTTTTTTTTTTACACTGATTGCTTTTACACCCATATAGGATGTAAAAGCTATCATTTCTCTTTCTCTCTGTGTGCATTCTTGCACTCATTGAGAAGTACTGAGTGAGCTGTGATTGGTCACAGCTTGTCACATGGTACAAGGCTTTTGTGAATAGCCTTGTACCATGTGACCTCTGTGATCATTCACAGATTTCACACGTAGTAAGCAATGAGGTCAGAAGTGACATCTTGCTTACTACTTTGCATGTGATCACTGATTGGCCAATCAGTGATCACATGATCGGGACCTCGTACAGAGGTCCCGTCCGACGATCGGTGTTTCACTGTGTCCGGAGGACACAGCGGGCACCGGATCGCGGTGCTGCGCGCTCCCAGGGAGCGCGCACAAGCAGGGTGCGGGGAGGCCGTTTATAGATGGCCACCCGACCCTGCACTGCCACCGTCCGGCCGTTTATATACAACGGCCGGACGGGAGGTGGTTAAAATCTTTTTTTTTTTTTTGGCTTGAAAAGTACTTAGAACCCCCAAACATTACATATTGTTTTAAGCAGAGGCCCTGAAGAATAAAATGGTGGTTGTTGACATTTTTATGTCACATGAAATTTGCGCAGCCATTTATCAAACGTATATTTTCAGGAAAAAAATAAACAAATGGATTTTTGTGCACACAAACACAATATAATACCCCATTTTTTAGTAAAATTTAAAAGATGATGTTGCATCGAGTAAACAAATACCAAACATGTCAAGATGTAAAATTTTGCATGCCTGTGAAAATGTAAAAATTTCCATAGGCAATGCTTTAAAAGCCTTTTACAGGTTACCAGTTCAGAGGTAAACGTGAGCTCTGGCACTAGAATTATTACTCTCACTCTGATGTTCACATCACATGTATGGTGCAATTCCTATTTACATATACATGCAAGATCTACATTCGCAATTACAGTTGCATGAGCATGGAGGGCGCTTTATATGTTTTAAATTTTTTTTAAGTTATCTATTTTTTCATTTACAGTTTTCTAAGTTTCTTTTCAAAAATATTGCCATTACACAGGATGAACAACATCCATTCTGATAGATTGGGTAGTGACAGGCAGGGCCAGGACAAGGGGTGGGTAGGAGAAGCAGCTATACTGGGTACTGTGATATCATGTGAGGTGGGGGGGGGGCAACAACGAGACTGGGGGGAGGGAATTTGTGTTGGGGGGGAGAATTTGGGGGGCGGCACGGATAAGAATGGTTCTAGCAGGGGAAACTTGGGGAGGTATGTTAGGAGTGGTGATTTGGGGGAATTTGTGGTGGGAGGAGGGCTGGGGGAAGAGGATGTGTGGGATTTGAGGGGTTTGTGCTAGAAAAAGGAATATTGTAGTGGGGAGATTTGTTTTAGAGGGTATTTTCTGTAGGGGGAGTTGTGCTAGAAGGGATAATTGGGTATTTGTGCTAGCAGGGGAATTTGGGGGGGGGGGGGGGGATTTGTGCTTGGAGGGGAATTTGAAGGGTAGATAATGCTCTTTTTTTTGGGGGGGGAGGAGGATTTTTGCTGACACCTAATCATTTAATCATACTAACCATCAGTAAATGGTTAACACTTCCACCTGGCAGCACCAGGGTCGTTGGCTCAAGTCCCAACCACAACACCACCTGCCTTGAGTTTGCATGCTCTCCCTGTGCCTGCGTGGGTTTCCTGCAGGCACTCCAGCTTCCTCCCACACTGCAAAGACATGCTGGGCTCCTTGGGAGCTTTTAACCAACCACAGAGCAGTTGTGCCATTGCTGACAGCGGAGTTTGAGCAGTGAAGGACACCAGACCAGACCTTTTCCATCTTAAAGGGACCTCCAGGTTACTGAGAGTGTTATCTCTAAATGCGCTCTTTGATTGCACATCTGGTGAGTGTGCAGTCTTTACATGTTTGGCCACATCACCATCATACAGGATGAGATCACCAGATATTGAAGATCAGCATGATCTCCTATGCACTTCAGTTTGGACTATATGAGGATCATTGATTGATTTCTTGGCACCTTACACACCATTGGTCACTACAAAGTGACATAATTTATCACTATTCAATCACTTTATTTCATTGTCAGCACTTTACCACTGGTACCACTTTTATGTATTTATTTGCTTTATTATATGTACATATATGCATATTAATGTTTGAGAGTGACACTATTCCATGATACGATTGAGTCACTTTATTGCAACCAGCACTTTGTCACCGATTATTTCATGATCTCATTATTATGGTCTGCATATGATTATAACTATTTTAGCACTACACCCTATTTTTTGTTTGCATTTTTGAAGGTTTTCTTGGTACCTTTTGGTGTTTTAGCGGCTATTTATGACTTCCAGCGCTCACTTATCCCTTTTTGTGCTATACTATTTAAATTTCATTTTTTCTGGAGTTGGGCTTTAAGAGAATGTAAATTGGCTTCTCCGGGGAACAGAAATAAAGAAGCATTAAACACTTGGCGGTTTTAAAACTAATACCTTCTAATCTAAACAATCAGCAAAACAATGCACAGTACATTTAAGTGGACATAAACATTTACATGCTGTGCTAATCACCTCCACTGGCTCCAGATCCCCAAGCGTAAATTCCCCTAAATCCCTGCTGGGGAGAGCATACTTGGAGGCATTTAGTAAAGCAGTAATGTTATTTTCCTGCCTCCAGTTTTGGTAGATTTACTGAAAGGTTTGTCAGATTCTGTTAGTTGTTATAAGCGCTACATTGTAATGCTGATGCTAGTACTGCAACAAATGCTAATAATGCCAAGTACTAATACTGCAACAAATTAAAAAATAATTACCTGCAGAACAAAACTGGAGGTAATTAAAACCAATTGTAAGTTGGCAGAGACAGGCAGAGTGCCTGTCTCTGTATGCTGTGCAGCAGGCATGTTTACCGCCGCTATCCCCCCCTTCTCATCCCCAACTTCACCTGTCGCTGGTTGTCATAGTCACTGTTAGATTCACAGTCAGTAGCCTCCTAGCAACCAGTGATGCTGACAGTGGGGGAAGCAGAGAAACTAGTTCCCCATCAGGCTTGCTCTCTCCTTGTAATTGCCAGCAGGCATTCTATAGCCAATAGCATGCTGTCTTGGCTATGGATCTGCCCACTGCCTGCTGTCAATCCCAAGGATTGAGCTGATCAGATGGGAAACTATTGTCTCTAAATATCTATCAGGCTCCACCCACCCAGCTACAAAACTCTGCGGCCATTGCGCTACAGTATTTGACGGAGAGTAAGCTTTACTGTACTGAGGATGGATGTCAGGGCACCTTCACTGCTTGCCCCAAATTCAATTCATGTACTTATTGCCCACACCAACTTTTGTCATGCGGAGGCACAATGAAATTCTAAAGAGTATCTCTTGAATGTCTATGAATTCCCTTGAATGTGTCTAAAATCACAAGGGACAAGAGCTGCCCATCTATTGACTTTGAGAAAGCGGGAGACAGATGAGTGATCCAAACTGTGTGTTTTGTGTGAAAGCATACAGCTCCTGGATTGGTGCATGCATGCAAGGGTGGCTCCATAGGCCATATAAGAGAAAGGAGCCACCCTAAAAAAGGAAGACCTTCACTAGTCCTGAGTGATCTATCAGGATCCAGAGGGTAGGAACATTGCAATATAGAAACTGTAAATAATAACCTCAACAATAGGAACCGAGGGAAAGAGTATAAGTTTTAACCCTTTGGCGCCGGCACCTCCCAGCCCTTTAAGGGTTTCAGAAGCCGGGAGGTGGGGTGAGAATTAGCCGTCACGGCGGTCACATGATCGGGCAAGGTCCCGATCGAAAGAGGAGATCGGGACCTTTCCGTGAGTACCGGACATGTGTGCTGGGAGCACGCAGGATGCACACTCTCAGCACATGTTTTTTTAACCAATTCAATACCGGGCAATTTTACCCCTTCCTGCCCAGGCCATTTTTCAGGTTTCAGCGCTTTCACACTTTGAATGACAATTGCGCGGTCATACAACGTTGTACCCAAACTAAACTTTTATCATTTTCTTCACACAACTAGAGCTTTCTTTTGGTGGTATTTAATCACCGCTGGGGATTTTATTTTTTGCTAAATTTACAAAAAAAGACCAAAAATTTTGAAGAAAAAAAACACGTTTTCTTTGTTTCTGTTATAAAAGTTTGCAAATAAATAATTGTTCTTCATAAATTTAGGCCGAGATGTATTCTGCTACATGTCTTTGGTGAAAATAACCCAAATTAGGATGTATTATTTAGTTTGTAGGAAAGTTATAGAGTTCACAAACTATGGGATAGATCTGAATATTGATCAATCCTGAAGTACTGACGGCCAATCTAATTTCTTGAGGTCCAAGAATGTCAGAATAGTACAGATATCCCCCAAATGACCCCTTTTTGTAAAGTAGACAGTCCGACGTACTTCATAAGAGGAATGGCGAGTTTTTTGAAGTTGTATTTTTTTTTGTCATATTTTTGGAAAATGAAAAAATTAAAAAAATTATTTTCACTATTTTTTTTTTTTTACAAACTGTCACCAGGGCAGTACAGCGTCATCATATAACTGGCATGGCGGTGATCAGGGACACTGACTGGTGACAGTATGAAAAAAAATATATTTATACTTTTTTTTATTTTTCTTAAGATTTTTTTTTCATATTTTACTATGACCAAAGTAGTACAATGTTACCATAGTAACATTGTACTACTTTGGGGAAGTGATCAGTATTTTTTTTTATACAATTTGCTTATAGCAAAGAATTACTTTGCAATAAGCAAGCATTTACCTGAATGACATCGATTCATTCAGGGTTTTTTTTTTTTGTTTTGTTTTTTTGTGCTTAGCTGTGATTTGGCCACAGCTAATCACATGACATGTGCATGTGACCTGCTGTGACCATTCACAGCTAGACACTAGTATACAATGGATGGCATGAATGAAGCCATCCATTGTATACAACTGTCATGTGACCTGCTGTGATTGGTCACAGCAGGTCACATGGTACCGGCAACAGGGGCCGGTACTCATATCTGTCATCGGCCGTGTCCGAGGTACAGGGCCGGTGACAGATCGCGCCGCTGCGCCGCTCTGCAACCGCGCGAACTGCGTATGTGCGGGAGGGCGCCAAATGGCGCAAACCCCGTAAAGCTAATGCATTTTTGTGGCCGCCAAACGGCTATAGGCCGGGCGGCAAATGGTTAATAGAATGCAAATGTCGGCCGCTCGGCGTCTAGGCAAGACGCCGGGAGGCCGCACATTTGCGTTCGGCCGGCGGGAAGAGGTTAATATCAAATTGTAATAAAGATTTTAGGACTGTAGGCTGCTGCATTTGGTTCCACCAGGAATGCAAAGCAAACTAGCATGTAGGCAGGTGAAGTCTGCTTTCTCCACTGCAGGTGGAGCTCGATTGGAACAGTACCACAACCTGGAGAGAAGGTCAGGAGAAACCTGGTTTCTCTCTAATTTTCTGGTGGCCATCTTGAAAGCCTCCCCATTGGTACCAGACTGAACAGGCTGCATTCCACCCTCTGAAGACAGACACTGTTGGTGCATCTTTACGAGCTGCATCTCTGCACTGAACCCAACTGTGAGTTTTACCCAAAGTGGCGCTCTCCTACTGGGGTTGTTTGTAGTTGGCATTCTCTGCAGTACAAATTTTGAGTTTCGGACTCTGTGTCTTTACTGCAGCCAAACCACACTGCACATACCCCCAATCATTTTTTTTTTCTTTTTATGGTACATCTATTCTTCAGATTTTTCTAACTTCTTCTGAATGCAGAAGCACTTTCTTCAGCTACTTTAGCGCAATTTTAACATCCCTTTAAGTTTTAGTCACATGACCAGATAAAAGGCAGATGAGTGCCTATAAACCTGAAATTAATACATCATAGATGTGAAGCAACCTCAGATGTCTATGCTCCCAAATAGCAGAGCTACTTTGGTCAGGCATTGCATTAATTCCACTCCGAGGACCTATGTAACACTAGCAATTTACTGGAGGTAAATAGCTGTTCAATAATTCATGCCTTTGGAAGACACTGCAAGAAAAGTGTGTGAAATGAAAGCTTGGAAACATAGTTAAGATTTTTCCAGTTTCACAAATGATATTGGCACACTGCAGCATAGTATAAATCTGTTTTTTCATTTTTAATATCTAAGACTCTCAAGAAGTTGCTGACAATGAATACCAACATGCACCCCTAAATTGTCCTTACCCTATCATAAGTGGCAATGGCTTATAGAAGCCCATGGAACCAGTTGATGCAGGGAACATTTGTTTTTTTGTTTTTGTTTTTTTAGGTTCACCTTCCCCCAAAGTAGAATTAGTTTAGTGATATATATGGGATTGTGTCTTTAGGTAAGAGCAGCCCAGTGCCCAGTGTGAAGATTTTGGTACTGATAAGAAATATACACTGCTCAAAAAAAAATTAAAGGAACACTTTTTAATCAGAGCATAGCATCAAGTCAATGAAACTCCTGAGATATTAAGCTGGTCAGTTAAGTAGCAGAGGGGGTTGTTAATCAGTTTCAGCTGCTTTGGTGTTAATGAAATTAACAACAGGTGCACTAGATGGACAACAATGAGACAATCTCCAAAACAGGAATGGTTTTACAGGTGGAGGCCATTGACATTTTTTCCCCTACTCATCTTTCTGACTGTTTTTCACTAGTTTTGCATTTGGCTAGGGTCAGTGTCACTACTGGTAGCATAAAGTGATACCTGAACCCTACAGAGGTTGCACAAGCAGTCCAACACCTCCAGGATGGCACATCAATACATGCCATTGCCAGAAGGTTTGCTGTGTCTCCCACCACAGTCTCAAAAGCCTGGAAGAGGTTCCAGGAGACAGACAGTTACTCTAGGAGAGCTGGAGAGGGCTGTAGAAGGTCCTTAACCCACCAGGACAGGTATCTGCTCCTTTGTGAAAGGAGGAACAGGATGAGCACTGCCAGAGCCCTACAAAATGACCTCCAGCAGGCCACTGGTGTGAATGTTTCTAACCAATCAGAAACAGTCTTCATGAGGGTAGTTTGAGGGCCTGACATCCTCTAGTGGGCCCTGTGCTCACTGCCCAGCACCATAGAGCTCAATTGGCATTTGTATTTGAACAACAGATGTGGCAGGTCTGCCACTGGTGCCCTGTGCTTTTCACAGATGAGAGCAGGTTCACCCTGAGCACATGTGACAGACATGAAAAGGTCTGGAGAAGCCGTGGAGAACATTATGCTGCTGTAACATTGTTTATCATGACCATTTTGGTGGTGGGTCAGTGATGATCTGGGCAGGCATATCCAATGAGGGACGCACAGACCTCTACAGGCTAGACAATGGCACCCTGACACCTTTATCATGTTTTGGTCCATCTGACGCTGCCAGGTTGCACCGTAGACTGTCCAGGAGCTCAGTGATGCCCTGGTCCAGATCTGGAAGGAAATACCCCAGGACACCATCCGTCATCTCATTAGGAGCATGTCCCGATGTTGTCAGGCATGCATACAAGCACATGGGGACTTTGAGTTGCTGCAATGAAATTTCAGCACAATGGACTACCCTGCTGCATAATTTTTTCACTTTTATTTTTGGGGTGTCTTTGAATTCAGTCCTCTGTAGGTTGATAATTTTCATTTACATCAAACAATGGGGCATCCTTACGTTCCCAACACATTACCCAGTCCATATCAGTATAGATATCCAGCATGATATTTTCCCCATGGAGATCTGATGTGTTTTCAAAGTGTTCCTTTAATTTTTTCGAACAGTGTATAATTAACTATTTTATTTAGCTCTCTGCCATAGGCTGGCTAAATTTAGTTTTTGGCTTTGCTGAACAGCAATTTACCCAACTGAGCAGCAGTTTATTTTGTAGGTCTGGTCAGGCCTATCTCTAAGCTTGGTGGTTGATCGCTCCTGCCTGCCTCTGGAAGAAGTTTCTAGAAGTAGACTTGAAGGGTAACCACTGGGCTATGAGTATGTATCTGATCCTGAGAGGGAGGCCCCAGAAGGAGTAGCTGGGGAGAAAATAAATGTTTGGAAGGGTCTGATCAGAGCTCTCTCTCTCCTGGGGCCTTTGCCCTTGGGAGGCAGCCTGTGTTATTGAGCTGTTGTTGTAAGGCCTCACCATGTGCTTGGCTGAGGGCCTTCAAGGAAGACACCACCAGTGGAAGCTTGGCTGGAATAGGAAACCCTTTCACTGAAAGTTGTCCTAGGGAAGCTGGTCGGGAGCTGTTTATGGACATTGCGTGTATTGCAGGTTGACTTCCTGCAGCTGAACCTTTCCAATTACTGTAAGAAGAATTGAAATTGAAGCACCACACCGCTGCTAAGAGGTCCAGATACAACTTTATTCAATTAAAGGTCAGGGGTACAATTCAAAAAGTAGCCAAGACGTTTCAGGTTCTAGGTGCCCTCTTCATCAGGGCTTGACAGACAACAAAATGAACAAACCAGAAGTGAACTGGACCTACAATTGTATTTTCCAGTGTGAATAAAAAAGCACAGGCCTAATCAGCAGCTTGTTAAACTGCCAAACAAGCTGCTGATTCGGCCTGTTGTTTTAATTCACACTGGAAAAAATACCATGGTAGGTCCAATTAATTTCTGGTTTGTTTACTTTGTTGTCAGTCAAACAATGATTAAGGAGGCACTTAGAGCCCCGAAATGTATTGGATACTTTTTGAATTGTACCCTTGACCTTTAATGTAATAAATTTGTATCTGGACCTCTTAGAAGTAGCGTGGCGCTTCAGTTTCAACTCTTTTTACATATCACTACAAGACAACAAGACTGTGGAGATCCTCTGGGGTGTAGAAGCCACCTGCCCAGGAACCAGATCATTCACACAAACATGAATAACAATACCAGTAAAGTAAACCTACAGGTCTAGCACTATCTCTCCACTATCCTCAACATTTCCCAGTTTTGCACCCAATCACCAGTATTGCATGTTGTCTTCTTGATCTTTTAGGCCTCATGCACAGAGGGCTTCTTTTTAGCCTCTCTGAATTCCTGACAGGATAAAAGCCGCCTATTGCACATGCATTTAAGCGTGTTTAGACATGTCAATCGTTTGAGCATTAATGGTTGCATTTAGGTGCATTTTTACGCATTTAGGCATGCTCAACATTTTTCCTGCTCTTCAGCTCCTCTCCTGAATGTACCTTTGATGTTTTTTTTTTTTTCCACCTGTAAATGCTCCACTTCCATTACGCCTGTAAATGCCTACATGTATGTGCATGGATACATAAAGTAGGCTGCCACAGAAGTGCTTTTACAAGGTCATAGTGATAGCGGCTTTTTTTGAGCCCAGTGTGCATAAGACTTTACCAATACTAATTTATGTCAGAGACTCTAGCAAGGAGTACAGTGAGCCACACAGTAGTGGCATCACCAACTCTCACTCCAAATCTCCTGTGACTAATATTCAGAGGCAGCAGTACCTTCGATCTCACACTGCAGATATACAGCTATGAGGCTGTTGTCCCAGGAGTGCCTAGGCACACTCATATGCCAGAAAATACTCTACTAATTCCCTTGAGGAATTCCAGATGAAACATGCGTTTTTTCAAGGTACTCCTTAGACACAATTAACATTCTAAATGTTCCCTATAACATAGCAAATTTTCACTTTTTGAGTTCTGTTTCACTTTAAAGCGAACCTCTCAGCAACTTTATTAACTTTTTAAAATTAAAAGTTCTTCCTGAGAGTCAAATTAGTAAGAAGGATTCAATGTCATGAACTGTGGCAGCACAAACCCTTTGCAGCTTTCTTCAATAACCAACTGTGTCGTATCGGTGAATATAACAGCTGGCCTTTCTCCTTCCATGTGTTTCTATGGTCTATCAATATTTAACCGGCTTATCACCAGAGCACCCAGGAGAATAATTCTCTTACAAAAATACATTATATAATATTTTTGGCCTTCGAGGCATATGAGAAATAATTGCATAGTTGCCCATACTGTCAGGTGCACTCTGCTGCAGAATCGGAGTCTATATATTTTTTTCCACAGTGGAATGTATTACAGAACCAATATATCTTAAATGACCCCTGAACCCAAAACCAAAAACAACATTAAATAATAATAGCCATCATTTTAGAATGTTTTCCTAAATAGATAGTCTGGTTCCTGAATGGTAAAAAAAACATGGTGGAAGTGAAAACAGTATTGAAAACAGTATTAGAAAAATCAGCACCTAATAAATGTCATAGGCTTGAATAAACAAGTGAATTTCTAAATTTATTTGTAAAGTAAAATTAACACGCATTAGGAGAAGAATGGGGGCTGCCATTGCTGACATCCTTCTGAAATATGAAGATCGGTAAACTTGGAGAAAAGTCAGAAGCCCTTCCTTACTTCTTTCAGTTATAGCACCCGCAACTGTCTGAGTACCCAAATAGTGACGTCATCTGATAGGATTGTTCAGTGGTAGTTTGTTGAGCCACATGACAACAGGGACACCCATGGCTTGAATTTCAACCAAAAGTTTAGCATTATATGGTCAGCTTTAATTGCAGGTTTTTTTGGAGAACCTTCTGTTTCAGGACAGGACAATGCAAATGCGTAGGTTCTTTTTCATGGTATAAGGCAGCATTTTTCAATCTTTTTTCATTTGCTGCTTCCTTTAAAAGTGATAAAAATCTCAAGTCACCTAAAATGTAAAAATAAAAATGTTACTCATCAATGGGAAACCTGAGTCTCTGTAAACGAACACAACTGCCTTGATGACATGAACTTCACATTGGCAGCCCCCATCACATCAGAGGCCCCTACATTACATCAGAGGTCCTCCCACCACACCAGAGTTCCCCCTTTACATCACATGCCCTCCTTTGTGTCAGAGACCCCCCATCACATCAAAGGTCCTCTATAAATGAAACCTCCCATCACAACAGAGACCCCTATAAATGAGTCCCCCTAGCACATCAGTCTTCACATGGCCACAGATTCCCCCCCCCCCATAACACAGTCCCACAGTTCCCCCCATCACAGAGTCCCCCAATCACACAGTCCCCCTTCACATCAGAGCCCTACCTTTTAGATCCTGTAGTATGGCAGAGGGATGAAGGTGGAGACAGGCTGGAGGAGGTGTACTGCTGTTTTCTCCTGAATGCAGGGGGAATTCATGTATGCCACCTTCCTTGGATCCGAGTCAGGAGCCATCCACCATCACCATAGCAATGAATGATGCCATGCATCTTGGCCCCTAGAGCATCATTGGTTGTTATGGTGCTGGTGGCCAATGCACCTGCATCATGGCATATCAGGATGCTGGTCCAGAGCAAACTGGGTCCCCTGTTTGCAGCATCCAGGGGAACCCTGGTTGAGAAACACTGGTATAGGATACATGAATGAAAATCTTATAATACATGAACATGTACGCTCAATCCAAAACAGTGTCATGAACAGTCCAAAGCAATGTAGTCCATTGCAACTATTCCTAATTCACTGAAAAAAGTGGTAGTACATTGCTTTGCTCCTTGTACTGTTCCATTGAATAAAATGGGGCACTATTGGACCCAATACCTGTGATCTTCTGCTCATTGTCCTAGGAAAGCATAACCTGCAAGTTGTTTAGAATCACCCATGTCACCCATGGTTGTGTAGGGACTCCTTGGAAGTCCTTGTAATGTCCCTATGCAGTGAAAGAAAGCTTTCCCAGGCTCCTCCTCGGCTTTGACATATTGCATGAGATACCAAGCTGAAGGAAAGTCTGGGAAGACAATTTCTTACTTAGCCCTGGGTACTGCTCTGAGTATGAGGTTTAGAAGGGGAAGGGTGTTGATGCTTTTTTTTTTGTACGGAAGCCACTTAATCTGCAGTTATTTACCTATATAGAATATTTAAAACCAGCAAATGAAATGTGGTGACATCAGAGCTTTAACCTCTTTCATAACAAGTGTTGGCAGGGAATTCTGTTGCATTCCAGGCTACTCTGACACAGAGAACACCTATTATCCATCCATGTACTGCTTACAAATGCAAGCTGGCAGCTAGTCCACTGTCTGACCTAATGACACCTTATTCCTTCCAGATGCAGAAAGGAGATTAGACACTGAACCAGGCCTTGTGAATTTCACTCCATAATTAGACCATGCTGTGACTAAACAAGAAGGTTTCATTCATGCCACATGGGATGTTCAGCTTTCTGCAGTCGTAAAGTAGGCTTTTAATAAAAACACAGGATAGATACTTGTGTAAAAAAGATGAATAGCAATAAGCACTCATAATGGACCAAGGTAGGAAATATTTTTTCTTGCAGGAAAAAATAATGGAGGCTAGAATACGAATGCTGTTTTACCAAGAGGTAGACTTTAAGCCACAGGGTTTCTAACACAAAACTCTAGTATGATGTGCTGTATATTACCTACTTAAAAATTGTGGAAACTATTACTACACTCTGTAAGCTGCGTTGAATGATATATGATATACTTCTGTTAATTGAACTTTGTAATCTATGCTGTAAATTACATATTCTGGACTGCTGTACATTACATACGCCTGACCACTGAACTTTATATGCTTCCATGTACATTACATACTCCTGACCACTCAACGTTATATGCTTCCATGTACATTACATACTCCTGACCACACAACTTTATATGCTTCAATGTATATTACATACTTCTGACCACTGAACTTTAAATGCTTGTATACTCCTGGCCACTGCACTCTTTATCCAGTGATCCCACATGGGCACTGTTATAGGAAAACCCTTTGAGTCTCAAAGTGGCAAAATAATTTCTGCAACTGCAGGCATTAATTAGAGGCCCTCAGTCAACAGAACAAAGGGACAGGAGTTCTTGTCTGAAAGGATGTTTGAAAATACTTTCTAATGCTAAAAAAAGTTTAAAAAAAGAAGATAAGATTACAGGACTTTAAATCTTTTTTTTTTCTTTTGACCAATAAAACATTTGTTTTTATGTGCAGTTAATGGGAAATTCAATATATTGTGCATTATTCTCGTGGTACATTAGATACTATCTAGAGGTAAAGACTATGTTATATTGGTTGTATAGTCAGTAACTATATTTGTTTCCCTAGAGAAGCGTACTCCTCCTCTGTAGATAATATCCCACAACATACAGAATATTTCCAGCAATTTCATGTTATAGACAAGGACTTTTGTTCTATTAGATATACAGTATATCAGAATAGTGGAGTACTCTGATAATTATCATAATTATCATATATTATAATCAATAACCTCCCCACTGTCTTAGTCCTTCTACTCTTTCTTGGTGAGGTTGTTCTTTCTGGAACAAGTTACATAAAGAGTGTTACTCGATATTCTAGCATCATTGATCAGACTAGACATATATTTAGGGGCATATTCTTGGTAGGACCCTTCAGAGAAGAAAGTAAGAGTGGAAAACAGAAACAGTTATTGCCCCTTTTCCTCCTTCCATTTTGGCTGTGTTTTGGAGAAACCTGAAGAACACATAAATGGGAATGCACATTCTGTAACACTGTACTTAACCACGCTGTCTTTAAAGCAGAAGTAGACTGTCTCTGAGCACCGCATACTGAAAAACATATTTAGTTCATTTTTAATATTCAAAGCAAATTCACCCATCCATCTATGCCTCCATGCATTGTTTTGTTTAGAAATCACTTTGAAAAACATCCCTCTTAGCATTTCTAGCCATGGCCTTCTTGAGTAATGGCAGCTGATTCATGTAGCATTTACTTCCTGGAATCCATCTGCCCTTAGCTCAGATATGCAGGCAGGAAGCTTTGCCTAGCTGAGAAAGCCCCTCCTCCCATGAATACTTCAATGATGTATAACATCATTTTGCCTTAAACCTGGAAACAAGGAAGCAACTGAAGAAAAAATGTTTAAAACAAGTAAATATAGTATACGATCCTTTCTATTTACTAAGACTTAAGGATTACAAATAGTCAATGCTGGCTGAGAGAGTTTAGTTCTGCTTTAATTTGCAAGCATACTGAATGCAAAATGCATGTATGCAAAGGGAAACTTAAAGCAGAACTGTATCCTAAAGGAGAAGTTAGGGCCCTTGACCCACCTGACTTTTCCATAGCCTCCTGGGATACACATCGCACATCCCAGGTGGTTACAGGACCAGTCTCTCTACAGCCCAAGATCTCACGCATGCGCAGTATGGGCTGTGAGTAATCTGGAAGTCAGTGACAGATGGCCATGCCAAATATCAAAAACCCTGCCAACAATTGGGTGCAGGGAAGACAGTGCAGTACTTCATGGGCTGGTCAGTATGTGATTCTTAAATGTCAGCAGCAGTACTTGTAGCTGATGACTTTTAATTTTCCTGTTGACTTTTCTTTTTAAGTTGGGAAAAAAGGGAAAAAACGCAGCTGCGTGTGTAAACAGGGATCACTATGTTGCCTCTTTAGTTGAGATACTCTTTTAAAATCTTTCTAGGAAGGAGAATTAGTTCATTTCCTCCTGGCAGGATCATATAAATACTTGAGGTGAAGCTTAGCTGAAGTGACCTGCCTAGCCAATAGGAATATAAGAACTAGGACCAAAAGAGATGACATAAGGGACTACCCTGCACCCATGAGATTGGGCACATCAAGGTACACCACCATCTGAAACAGACCTCCATGATTAATTGAGAGGATGTTGATTTAATGGACTTGTGAAGAGAACTGTTTCAATGAAATCGAGTTGAACAGAGCCTATGGCTGCTTCTTGTGTCTGAATTAAAACCTTAGTAACCTTGCTTCTGTGAACTAGACTCTCATCTCTTGAGGTACCCACATAGGGAAAAGGGATGCTGGTGTACCCAACTGTGTGCAAATCTATATGTATTACCACTGTTCAAGATAGAGAGACTCCCAATATCCAAGCACAACTCCTCATGTAGGTGCTAACCCAGCTAGTGTGCTGTATAGATGAGAACAAAGGACGTCCGATCAGCTGCACTCCAAACAATCCACATTATTGAACCAAGATAAAACCAATACAGACAGTGGAAATACATAGTTACATAGTTAGTCTGGCTGAAAAAAGACAAAAGTCCATCCAGTTACACCATAGAAAAAAAAGGTATAACCCTATACCCACAGTTGATCCAGAGGAAGGCAAAAAAAAAACCCAGCAAATCATGAGCCAATTTGCTCCTACTGGCAAAAAAATTCCTCCCTGATCCCCCAAGAGGCAATTGGATATTCCCTGGATCAACTTTACCTATAAATGTTAGTATCCAGTTCAGACTGACCATTTGGAAACTAGGGCGATGCCCGAGGGCCCGGGGTCAGTAGGGGGCCCCATGAGATGCCCCTGGTACCTTTTTCATAGGCTTTTTTGAGTTTGGGCAAGGACACGGGGGCCCCATGATCCTCTATTGTCCGGGGGCCCCATGAGTTGTCAGTCCGCACCTGATCCAGTTATATCCAGTCACGAAAAAGCGCTGTCTTTAGCATGAAACACGTTTACCTGCCAGTCGTCCACTGTATTTCCATGGTTTGTATTGGTTTTATCTTGGTTCAATAAAGTGGATTGTTTGGAGTGCAGCCGATCGGACGTCCTTTGTTCTCATGTGTGAAAACCTAGTCAGGCTATGGGATGGTGGTGGATGGTAGCCTATTCTGGAACCACGCACAAGATACGAGACCTGGTGCAATGAGTGTCCTTAATCAGATGAGCAGTGCTAACTGAAGTTACCAGGAGTATGGTGAGTCTTGTCTTAGGCACACCTTACATTGAGGTGTAAAGGTGGAGAACAGTAATTAAAGGGCTGTGGACTATGTGCGGCCTGGGAGTTAAGCCTTAGTCTGCCCCATTATAGGCAGTCCCTGGTGGAGGACATGTAGTGACTCAGTCACGTTTGGGGGCTCTTCCTACATGTGCACAATGCATACCAGTGCACTCATTATGTACCCCTAAGCGTGCACCCGCATGTACGATATGTGCCAGAATAATATTACTTTGTATTATGTATGCTCAATATATTCCTGAACATTTCACGGTACTTAGTACTTGAAAAAATAAACGGCAGAAAATTTGCATGTGCTTCTAAGCAATAATTAAAAGTGGTAATGTATACCACATTCAAGTTTATGATTCTTTTTAATAATGAAGCGCTACTTACCTTTTAATTGTTAAAATATATACCTAGAGGTGCGCGGCCCTGTGCTTTAAGCTGCAAAACACCCTGGAATCCCGCCAACCAAGGCTGCTCAATATGCAAGAAGCGACAATCTGCCTGCTTTATAGCTCACACACAAGGATGGTCCGCTCTACTTTTTGCTGCTATTCAAGTCTGCAGCCAATTTAAACACTGGAAAACTACAGTTGGTTTTAGGTGAGTACTGGGTGTAAATTGAACAATATGTAGTAGGTGCCTGTCCAGTGCAGTATACTCTATGGCATCAGAGTGGGGTGCATCAAGGAGGGCATACCCCAAAAAATAAGCAGGCAAATCCATGTCATTTACAATTTTTATGTATTAAAAACATTATTCTAAAAGCAACCTCACACAGCAATGCTCCTGTATACTGTATGCAAAAACTGCTAAGTTATGTAGTTTCAATTTGAACTATCATATAAAGGCACAATTCCAAGAGGAAAAAACAGGCGCTTACCTACTAAGACATTTTTAAAAAATTGTTCTCACATGTTACAATCTGCACTTTTTGCTAGAAATTTTCAAATAATTAAATTTTCTGAAATCAGAGGCCCTAGAGAATATAATGGTGGCAGTTGCATTTTTTATGCAAATGCATATGTTTGGGTAAAAATACACTAAAAGGAATTTTAGTGCAAACAAATACACTTTTTAAATAAAATATAAAAAAATGGGATTTCAGCAAGTACATGGATACCAAACATGTCCATCCATAAAACTGTGTGCCATACCTGTGCCATTAACAGTTTATTACAGTCCCTGTTGATCATAATCTGTAATTTGGTTTTAGCTGGTTATTTCTACTGATCCTTAATAAAGTGAAGACAAACATAGGATGTAGGCAGGGACTTATTCTCCCTGTCCCTAATCTTATTTCAGTTTCACTAGTGGAATTGAATGCTGTATTTTTATTATTATTATTATATTTGATTGAAATTGTGTGCCAACCTGGAAAATCACAGAAAAACTGTGGTACCCAAAATTCTCCATAAGTGATGCTATAAAAGCATGTTCAGCTTATCAGGTTAGAGCCATGAATTATGGCCCTAGAATTATTGCTCTCACTCTGGCATTTATGGAAATATCTCACATGTCTGGTGTGATTTACAACCCCAATTCTAAAAAAAGTTATGCCGCTGTGTGAATTCTACAGAAAAAGAGAATGCAATGATTTGCAAATCTCATATACCCATATTGTATTCCCAAAAACCAGAAAACATCAAATGTTTAAACTGAGAAAATGTACCATTTTAAGAAAAAAATAAGGTAGTTTTCAAATTGATGGCAACGACACATTTCAAAAAAGTTGGGACAGACCAACAAAAAAATGTCAAAGCAAGTGGTACGAACAAAGAAGAGTTGGAAGACCATTTTGCAAACTAATTAGGTTAGTTGGCAACAGGCCAGTTACATACTTGAGTATAAAAAGAGCATCTTAGAGAGTTAGAGTGTCTCAGAAGTAAAGCTAAGCAGAGGTTCACCAATCTGTGAAAAGCTGCATCTAAAAATTGTTGAACAGTTTCAGAATAATGTTCCTCAATGTAAAATTGCAAAAACTTTAGATATATCATCATTTACAATATATAATATCATCAAAAGATTCAGGGAATCTGGAGAAACCTCTGTGTGCAAGGGATGAAGGCCTAAACGCAATATTGGATGCCCTCTGAATTAAAAACAGGCATGATTCTGTGATGGACATCACTGCATGGGCTCAGGAATACTTCCAAAAATAGCGATGGTAGACAGTGTAGGGGGGGGGGGGTGTAATACGCCATTGCTCATTGCCCATGGAACCCCTCGCACCCTCAGATGAAGGAAGCCTCCTTTCATTTTTTAATCTCATATTTATTTTCAAAAACATTATTAGTGATGACTATGAATGAATAATAGTACAGAACTACAAGATGTTTTCAGTCTATACGAGTTGAACCGAAAGGCGCCTGTTGTGGTTAGCAAGATTTGCTTGCCATTGCTGTGCAGCGAAGAAACAGCTAGAGCTGTCAGGTTTTACAGAACACGCTTCATCAGAGGAGTGAGCCTGGGATTCGATAATAACTCCACACAATCATTACCAAGTCCCAGAACTCGAGGAGTCATTACTGAATCCGAGCGCTCACAAATCAGATTTTTCTGATTGTGGTTTGGAAGACTTTATTGATGCTGCATATAAATATTATTGACAAAGCTGCCCCACAAAAATATAATAGAAATCAAATGCAAAAAAAATGGGTAGGTTTTTTTTTTTATTTTATTATACCAAATTTTATAGGAATACTATAACAATATAATATAATAATATAACAGTAAAATTATTTTAAAAATACTATGACAATAAAATATAATAATAGAGCAACAGAACTTTTTTTTATATAAGACTAATAGAACAATATAATAGAGAAATCAAATTAATAATAATAATACATAATTGTCATATGGGGTGATTAAATTCAGTGGTGGGGAGCGTTGTTAGTGCGTTCATGTCAGTCCGATCTGTGGTTTAAAATGGAAGGCAAGTCAAACCCTAACTAAACTTACATTTACTCATACCCCAATCTAAGCTTATTATATTTACCCTGTAAAAGGACAGATGTCTCCACTTACCCATTCTGAAATTGCTCCAGTCTGGTCATATGACCAGCTTCCAGTGCCACCTTCAGTGTAGAGGATGGACAGCTGACAATGGATTCCCCATAGCAAGCCTATGGATGACATCATTGCTGAGGCTCTGCAGCCGTTATCAATGATCTCTTCTCTACACTGAAACTGGCGCTGAAGACATCATGTGACCAAACCAGAGCTACTTCAGAATAGCTAAGCATAGGCATCTTTCCATTTACAGGGTAGAGTAGGTTTAGAAAAAGGGTGGGAGTAGATTTAAGTGTAATGCCCTCTAGTGTAAGATAGGTTTTAGTGCAAGATAGGTTTTAGTGGCTTGTTAGAAGCCTAGGTATGAGTCAGCCTGGGAGTGAGTCAGTGAGGTTACTTAAAGTTAAGGCTGGAGGGCTCTACAGATAAGTTTTTTGTTACCTCCCCCTGCACTAGAAACTTGGAGAAGTTTCTAGAAGTCAGTAGGCAGGGGTGAGGAGGGGCTGATCTTCATAATTAAGGGAATCTTGTCAATCCCCAGGCAGGAGGCCTGGCATGGTGGCTAGGTGAGCCATTAAATATGACAGAGTCTGGACAGCAGGGGAAGTTGGGTGGAATATGAAGTAAGGAAGTGCTGCTGGTGTGGAGCCTGGGAGGGAGCCCCAGAGGAGGGGGGTCTGCCTACAGCCTAGAAGCTGGAAAGAAGGACCTCAATTGTCCCACAGTCTATTGGGGAAAGACAACCTGTCAGCAGAGAAGGAGCCTGTCAGGAATGGGCTCAGCACAGGTGGTGCTGGGGCTCACCTGCCTTGTGGGCTGCAGTACCAGTGCTGGCCAGCGGGTGCTCTCAGCAGCCAGAATCTCACTCCTGCAATCAAGCCATCACCTGAGGCTGATTGCAGGAGGTGTATTTAAGCAATGGCCAGGCCTGCAGTCAGTGCCTTGGTGTTTGTTTACCATGAGCCCCTGTACCTGGTCCTGTCGTCTGCCTGCCTGTTTCCCCTGCTTGACTCTGACACTGATCGAACTCTGCCTGCACTGACCTCGGCTATTTCTGACCTTTCCCCGGCCTGCTCTGTTTGTACCTTTTCTGCCCGATTATTCCTGACCCGGCCTGCCTGACCACTCTACCTCTCCAGCCTGACTATGCCTGTCTGTGTTCCTGAACATACTGACATTAGTTGGAGGTTTGGTTTTGTTTGTACTGTGCGTTGTATACTTGTGTAGTTCCTAATAAATTATATTCTTATCCTGAAGCCTGCGTTTCCCTGTGTCAGTCCGCACACCTCTGATCATACCTGGAGCCCTGACATAACACCAAGGCCAATCCTGACCAGAAGTGGCTGCACAGGGAAGCCATCTTGGCTTGTTGTTGTGAAGGATGCATCCGGAGGAGATTATATACTTGTGTTTGCTAGTCTTAGATGAGAGAGAATATGCCTATCAGACTCTGCAGGAGTATGCCAGGGATCAGCTGCTAGAGTGCATACGGGTCGCTCATTCCCTAATAGATCAGGGCACGGAGTTCTCTGAGGTGCAGCCATTGATTCAGGCTTGTGCTGAGTTGGCTTCATCTAGTACCCCTGAAAGCAGGAATGACTTTTTTCCACCATTCAGTACGGATCAAGTAGAATCACTGGTATGGTTGTTGGAGGATGATCCGGATTGCTTCTGGGAACATTATTCAGCATGTTCACCACATGTGCTAGTGGATTGTATAAACGCAGTGCAGTCTTTGGTCAGACAGGCTTTGTGTAAGCTGAGCTTTGTTCAACCAGTTCTACAGACATGGTAAGATTTGTTACACCCAGCCTCAGTCAGCTTGCAACAATCCAGTCCTGCTTCTAATCATTCCTCTGCTCAAAGCTCTCTTCCTCCATTTTCCACAGCACCCCCAGTGACAGCCCAGTATACCCTGCTATCAACCCTATGTCAGTCCCCTGTTCCCACTCGCTGCACCTATCCTGCCTTTAACCCTGTAAAGAAGTCCTCTGTAGAAACTGCTCCCTCCTCTGTTCCATCCTCCAGCTCTTCTCTGTCTTTAGCTGCTCCCTCCGTTTACAGCCCTGCATTTACTTGAAGTGCTTCAGTAACTAAACCCAAGAAGAAGCAAAGATTCTTTCCAACCAGTACCATGCTGCCAGTATCCAAACCGGTCAGCCTGCTGTCTGAGAACCCGCCTTCTGTTGTCCAGCCTGGTGCCCCAGTGCCCTCTTTTCAGCCTGATGCCCTGATGCCTGATGACCCAGTGTACGCTACCCAGCCTGATGATCCTACCCAGCCTGATGATCCTACCCAGCCTGATGATCCTATCCAGCCTGATGATCTAGTGCCCGCTACCCAGCTTAACGATCCTATCCGGCCTGATGACCCGATGCCATTATCCAGTCTGATGACCCGGTGCCCGCTGTCCAGACTGAGAAACTGATGTCTGCTGTCCAGCCTGAGGAACCGATGTTGGCGATCCAGCCTGATGACCCGACCCAGCCTGATGACCCGACCCAGCCTGATGCCCTGGTGTCCGTAGTCCAGCTTGACGTCCCGGTGCCCATGGTTCAGTCTGGCGCCCCGGTGCCCGCTGTCGAGCCAGATGACCCGGTGCCCGCTGTCGAGCCAGATGACCCGGTGCCCGCTGTCTTGTCTGTCCTGTCTGATGACCCGGTGCCTGCTGTCCTGTCTGATGGCTCGGTGCTCGCTGTTCTGCCAGATGACTCGGTGCCCGCTGTCGTGCCAGATGACTCGGTGCCCGCTGTCGAGCTTGGTGACCTAGTGCCCGCTGTCGTGCCAGATGACTCGGTGCCCGCTGTCGTGCCAGATGACTCGGTGCCCGCTGTCGAGCTTGGTGACCGCGGGCCTGTTGTTCTGCCAAATGGCTCGGTGCCCGCTGTTCTGCCAGATGGCTCGGTGTCCGTTGTCATGCCAGATGACTTGGTGCCCACTGTCGTGCCAGATGGCTCGGTGCCCACTGTCGAGCTTGGTGGCCCGCTGTTCTGCCAGATGACTCGGGGCCCGCTATTCTGCCAGATGACTTGGTGCCCGCTGTCATGCCAGATGACTCAGTGGCCGCTGTCGAGCTTGGTGGCCCGGTGCCCGCTGTTCTGCCAGATGGCTCGGGGCCCGCTATTCTGCCAGATGACTTGGTGCCCACTGTCATGCCAGATGACTCGGTGGCCGCTGTTGAGCTTGGTGATCCGGTGCCCGCTGTTCTGCCAGATGGCTCGGTGCCCGCTGTCGTGCCAGATTGCTCAATGCCCGCTGTCGTGCCAGGTGACTCGGTGCCCGCTGCCTCGCCTGATGGCCCGATGCCCACTGCCTCGCCTGATGGCCCGGTGCCCGCTGCCTCACCTGATGGCCCAGTGCCCGCTGCCTCGCCTGATGGCCCGGTGCCCGCTGCCTCGCCTGATGGCCCGGTGCCTGCTGCCCTGCCTGATGGCCGGTGCCTGCTGCCTCGCCTGATGGCCCGGCGCCCGCTGCTCTGCCTGATGGCCCGGCGCCCGCTGCCCCGCCTGATGGCCCGGCGCCCGCTGCCCCGCCTGATGGCCTGGCGCCCGTTGCCCCGCCTGACGTGCCTCCGCCCGCTGCCTAGCCTGACATGCCTCCGCCGGCTGACATTAGTTGGAGGTTTGGTTTTGTTTGTACTGTGCGTTGTATACTTGTGTAGTTCCTAATAAATTATATTCTTATACATCACTCCTGAAGCCTGCGTTTCCCTGTGTCACTCCACACACCTCTGGTCATACCTGGAGCCCTAACAGAGCCAGCCCAGTTAAAGGCCTGAAAGGAGCTTCAACCTTTAAAGATACAGGAACAGGACAGTGTGAGTACATCTACACCCTCTGGGCCAAAGAAGGGAGAGGGTGGGTAAGTGCAATACCCAACTAGTTCTCCCTGGGACTGCATTATTTGCGTATATCGGAATTCCTTGCCCTGGGATACTTTCAAGACAGCCAGGTGGATGAGGAGATTTCCATCTGGGGTCTGGGGAGGTTCATTTAAGGGGTCCAAATGCTCCTTGTAAAGACTGTGTGTCAATGGTTCAAAAGATAAGAGCTACTCCTCAAGGATTAGATAGCCTAGGATCTGTTCTTTTCATGCTTTTGCTGGATTTTTGTGCCCAAGAAATTGTCCTTTAAGTTGTTTCAGTTCCATTGGGCATCCCATATACCCCTAGACCCCATTTAAGTTGTTAACCCCTAATAAAACAACAAAAAACAAGCTCATGGAAGGTTTACTGACTGTGGATACAAGTGTGGAAAATGTGTGTTGCCTGGCTGTGCAGAGCTTAGGGGGTCCCAAACACACAGTGGCCCCCAAGAAGCTAGCGCTACATAAGCTTAGTTAGGTTTTGACTTGCCTTTCAGTTTAGGGGCTTTCTGGCCCACTTTTATTATGCAGAATAGCAAACAAAAGTGGAAGTTCAAACAAAGTTGTCTATGCGGGATTTTCTCCATCAAACAGATAATTAAAAAATTCCAAGCCACCTGGCTCTTGTTAGCAGCACCGCTGCTATTGGGGCATTGGTCCCTCAGACCCAGCTCTCTGGCTGTCCTGGCTCACTCGGCCTCTTTTTTGCAGCTCCTCACGCATGGGCCCATTTCTGGCCTCTAGATGAGGTTCTTCTAGCAACCTGAACTATCTCACTCTTCTGAGAATTACAGAATCCCTCCAGTCCCCTAGACTCGCTAGTTGCCCTTCTCTGCAGACTTGCTCAGTTGTCTCAACTCTTCCAGTCCTGTGGGTAAGGAACCCACTCAAAATGCAGTCTTGTCTCCTGAGTGGGTCACCTCTCCTGGTTGCACCACACACCTCTCCAAGCATGGCACACACCTATCTTTACATAAGGGCCCTGAGCCGTGGCTAGCTCCTGGATTATACTGAATATGCACACCTGTGCACTCACATACCCTACAGGTCTCTGGTAAGACCTTGAGGCTCTGTTTTGTGATTGCAGTGCAATTTATTAAGCAACAATAGCAGCAGAACCGTACTGCTTTTTCAGGTGTCATTAAAATGAATGGCAGCTGAACAAGCCATTCCACGATTTGTCATTATAGCACAGTGCTTTGAAGCCATGGGCAGAATTGCGGTCATTCTGCTGGCAATTCAGAATGCCCATATGTGAGCGGAGCCTAACACAGGATCGAAGGCTTTGTCTTCATATATTATAAATATAATAGCTATTTTAAAACAATACACGTAAATGACAGGTTAAAAGTAAGAGAATCTCAAAAACAAAAAGATTTAGTTCAGTTTTGTATTAATTTAGAATGTTAAGAAGGACATCATACCAGTGGTCATGTGACCACTTCAAAATACTATGTTTTTTTTTCTTTGTAAAATGCTATTGCTCGGATGAGTTGTTCATACTGCACTACAATATAAAAGTGGATGGTATTCTTCCCATCAACTTAAAGTTTACAGAGCAGTGACTCCTCCCATTTATTCTACAATAGGGTTCAGTTGAAGACTCAATATAGTCCTTTTATTGGAGGCAACATGCGCTTTAAGCTTTTGATCTTGGTGCAAGCCAAAAATGCAGTATAACCAAACTTCAGCTGGAGAATGAGTTCTAATGGATCCTAAAGGTTTGACATTTTTTTATAAAAATGTGATTTTTATTAAATTTATGGGGCGCTGCAGATTTACTGCCTTTGAAATTCATATGTACAGTATATGTATATGTACAGTATGCAAACCTTGGGGAGGAGAAGTGGGAACATCATGCTCTCCACCTCACCAATCAGAGAATGCTTTGCATTCATTAAGAAAATGCAAAAGCATTCTCTAAATGGCACCCATGCCAGTCTGCCGGCCTCCTGTGTTCAGACTGCAGCAAGCCATGTTTTCAGCATGGGACCCAGAAGCCAGTGAAGATCACTGGAGTAGCAAGATTTACTTCCGTGATTTCCAGCTTTCAGGGGCATTAGTCAGGTATGGTAAATAGATTGCCTTGAAAAAGTATTCATACCCCTTGAAATTTTCCACATATTGTCATGTTACAATCAAAAATATAAATGCATTTTATTGAGATTGTATGTGTTGGTCACACAAAGTGGCACATAATTGTGAAGTGGAAGGAAAATGATAAATGGTTTCAAATATTTTTAAAAATAAATATCTGAAAAGTGTGGGGTGCATTTGTATTCAGACCCCCAAGGTCAATAATTTGTAGGACCCCCTTTCAGTGCAATTACAGCTGCAAGTCTTTTTGGGGATGTCTCTACCAGCTTTGCATCTCTAGAGAGGGACATTTCTGCCCATTCTTCTTTGTAAAATAGTTCAAGCTCTGTCAGATTGGATGGAGAGCATCTGGGAACAGCAATTTTCAAGTCTTGCCTCAGATTCTCCATTGGATTTAGATTTGGACTTTGAATGGGCCATTCTAACACATGAATATGCTTTGATCTAAACCATTCCATTGTAGCTCTGGCTGTATGTTTAGGGTCATTGTCCTGCTGGAAGGCGAACCTCCATCTAAGTCTCAAGTCTTTTGCAGACTCTGACAGATTTTCTTCTAAGATTGCCTTGTATTTGGCTCCATTCATCTTCCTATCAACTCTGACCAGCTTTCTTATTCCTGCTGAAGAAAAGCATCCCCACCACATGATGCTGCCACCACCATGTTTCACGGTGTGGATGATTTGTTCAGGGTGATGTGCAGTGTTAGTTTACTGCTACACATAGCATTTTGCTTTTAGCCCAAGTTCATTTTTGGTCTCATCTGACCAGAGCACCTTCTTCCACATATTTGCTGTGTTCCCCACACTGTTTCTCGCAAACTGCAAATGGGACTTCTTGTGGCTTTCTTTCAACAATGGCTTTCTTCTTGCCACTCTTCCATAAAGGCCAGATTTGTGGAGTGCACAGCTAATAGTTGTCCTGTGTACAGATTCTCCCACCTGAGCTGTGGATCTCTGCAGTTCCTGCAGAGTTACCATGGGCCTCTTGGCTGCTTCTCTGATTAATGCTTTCCTTGCTCCGCCGGTCAGTTTAGGTGGACTTCCATGTTTTGGTAGGTTTTCTGTTGTGCAATACTATCTATATAATCCTCTATATACAATCTCTGTATACAGCCGCCAACACCCTACCACATACCACAATGGAAAATTGTTGAATATAACAAGTTGGTGCTGCGCTAATATATCCCTTAAATCAAAAATTCATAAACAACAGAAAACATGCAGCCAGAGAAAGAAAGGAAGATGCTCCCATAGTCTAATAACGTTTTAATAAAATGACTAAGGTAATACAAGTGCCCACTCACATATATATAACTTTAGATAAGCCTTGTGTGAAACCACATGCTGTGGGTGTACTTTACATTGATGTCTATTGGAGTACCAAGATGGCGTCCAAGCCGGAAATTACGTCAGCACTTCCCGGAAATTGCATCACCACGTCCCACGCGTTACGTCACGCTAACACGTGACTTCATCACACGAGGCTTATCTAAAGTTATATACATGTGAGTGGGCACTTGTATTACCATAGTCATTTTATTAAAACGTTATTACACTATGGGAGCATCTTCCTTTCTTTCTCTGGCTGTATGAGGATTTGCTGTTTCCAGGATATTTCTGAGGAGGCTGCCATTGTCCACCGGTGAGGGGGATTGATTCTACGCTGGACCTTTACCCACATGAAGGGGTCCAAGTTCCCCATTGGTGCGGTATTGTTTGAAAAAGTGCTCTGACCTTGTGAGGTCGCTTCATAGAGGTGAGGGGGCATTTCACCCAGTGTTGGATTTTCGATGTATAACATTTCATATACATACATCCATGAAGGACAATAGAACACCTCCACCATTTAGGTGGTTTTGGACTTTTTAGTTTGGGTGATACGTTTATTTGTGGATGAGATTCACTTTATATGTTGGATGTTTCATTTATATACGATTCTGGAATTGTTTTGACCTATCATTTTATGTGTCATGGATTCACGTGTATGTCACGTATCTCACTATCCCCACATTTTGGGGTCACGTATAAATAGTTTATTTCCTTTGTTTTTCTCTTTATGTTTATAGGCTGTGTGGCTTATAAACGTTTCACCATATACAGTATTTTATTAGTGTCACCAAGCCACTCATTTTCCACTTTATCCCCAATTAGGGGTCACTGTTATATGGTTCACTTTTATCTTTATCAGTTTCATATCTGTTGAATTTTGTTGATTTTATTAGCAACTACGTTGCGGCAAATTAGCTTTGTGGTTTTTCACTATTAACCACTTTTCAAAAGTTTCCTTTTTTTCACCAATGTGCACTATAAAAGTGTTCTTTTCTGTTAGATTTTTAGCCAATACCGGTTTGGCACGCAATATACCTGTAGGTACACCCTAGATTTATTATTTTGGGGGTTCCACTGTTATATATGACTTTGAATTTTCATGTGCATTCTATTCTATATATTTTGAAATTTATATGCTCTGTGTGTGAAGTTTTCTGTTTATGAATTTTTGATTTAAGGGATATATTATTATTAGCACAGCACCAAATTATTATATTCAACAGTTGTGCAATACCCTTTCCATTTGCAGATGATGGATTGAGCAGTGCTCTGTGAGATGTTCAAAGCTTGGGATATTTTTTTATAACCTAACTCTGCTTTAAACTTCTCCACAACTTTAACCCTGACCTGTCCGCTGTGTTCCTTGGCCTTCATGATGCAGTTTGTTAAGTAATGTTCTCTAACAAACCTCTGATGGCTTCACAGAACAGCTGTATTTATACTGAGATTAGATTAAACACAGGTGGACACTATTTACTAATTAGGTGACTTCTGAAGGCAATTGATTCCACTAGATCAGGGGTATTGAATTCAAATTCAAGGAGGTCCGGTCACTAAAATTTTCTTCTGCCCGAAGTCCAAATAGGGTGTGCCCATCAGTGTGCCCTCTTACATTAGGTGCCGCCATCAGAGTGCAACTTTACATCAGTTGTCCCTATCAGAGTGCCCTTTTACATCAGGTATCCCTATCACAGTGCCACCTTACATCATGTATTCCCATCAGAGTGCCCCTTTCCACAGTATGTACCCATTTGTGCCCTCTTAACATAACGTGCCCATCAGAGTACCCCTTAACATAAGATGCCCATCAGAGTACCCCTTAACATAAAAGATGCCCATCAGAGTACCCCTTAACATAAAAGATGCCCATCAGAGTGCCCCTTAACATAAAATGGGCCCATCAGAGTTCCCTTAACATAAAATGGGCCCATCAGAGTTACCATAACAAAATAAGGGGCATGCTGATAGGCGCATTTTATGTTAAGGGGCACTCTGATGGGTACATTTTATGTTAAGGGGGCACTATGATGGTCACATTTATATTAAGAGGCACTCTGATGGGCATCTTTTATGTTAAGGAGCACTCTGATGGGCACATTTATATTAAGGGACACTCTGATGGGTACATTTTATGTTACGGGTCACGCTGATGGGCACATTTATATTAAGGGGCACTCTGATGGGCACATTTATATTAAGGGGCACTCTGATGGGCACATTTATATTAAGGGGCACTCTGATGGACACATTTATATTAAGGGGAACTCTGATGGGCACATTTTATGTTAAGCGGCACTCTCATGGGCACATTCTATGTTGTGCCCATCAGAGTTCACCTTAACATTAAATGTGCCCATCAGCATGACCCTTTAACATTAAATGTACCCATCAGAGTGCCCCTGTAAGACTACACCCTACCTTGGAGGGCAGACAGGAGCTGTGCCAGGATCCTTGCTGAAGGATACTTATGTACAGACAGGCAGCAGAAGCCAGAGAGACAGTGAGCTGCAAGGGGTGGCGCACACATGATGTCATATTGCCGTGATGACCACTCTGCTCAGTGGCGGATCTGTCATTGTGGGCTGGCGGTCCAGAAGAAAGCACTCCTGGGACCGTTCTTGGACTGCGGTCCGCCATTTAGTGACCGTTGCACTAGAGTTTAGTTGGGGGTATCAGAGTAAAAGGGGCTGAATACAAATGCACCCCACACTTTTCAGATATTTAAGTGTCACAATTATGTGCCACTTTGTGTTGCTCTATCACATAAAATCCCAATAAAATACATTTTCGTTTTTGGTTGTAACATGACAAAATGTGGAAAAGTTCAAGGGGTATGAATACTTTTTCAAGGCACTGTACATAGTTACATTGGTCTAAGCTGGACCACTGTAACTCTGTATAAACTATTCATACCTGGAATTCTTCCTCAAAAACCCTTACATAACCCAGAGAAGTGACTGGCCTCAGGTGATACACAGAGATGACCCAGAATCTCTCAGCTGTGAAAAGCAGGGGGTGGGAAGCTAACCTTACATCAGTGAGGGGAGCTCTGAGAGCTGATTGGAGGGAAGGGATCCACACAACTCACAGAAACAAAGCTGAGGCTGTCCATCACAGACAGTGCCCTCCCGTGTCACCATTTTTCTTTTGGTGTCAGGAAAACTTGTCAGAAGTGATTCATGCTGACAGTAGAGGAATGAGGCAGCAGACAGAAATTATACTTTGTGCTCTGAATTGAGACAAGTACACACTATAGAGGAATATGTTTTGTTCATATTTCATGTCTGAGGTTTACAATCATTTTAAGGCATGCCATAAAATAACTTTCACATTTGATTGTACTTCCAACCCAACTGTCCAGCCATCAAATGGCTGGTGTCATAACAGATTATTATTATTATTATTATAATACAGTATTTATAAAGCGCCAATAGTTCGCTCAGCGCTGTACATTACAAAGGGGAACAGAATATGTGACAGAACAATACCAATACAATGCAAAACATGAGGGGATTGAGGGCCCTGCTCCTTGGAGCTTACAATCTAGGAGGGAGGGGATGGTGGCACAGGAGGAGATAGCTGTGGGGGATGGAGTGGTAGGGAGAGTGGAGGAGGTCGGCAAGTTAGCAGGGGGTGGGGTAGGCTTCCCTGAAGAGATGGGTTTTCAGGGTGCGCCTAAAGGAGAGGAGAGTAGATGATAATCTGATGGGTTGGGGCAGGGAGTTCCAGAGGATGGGTGACACCCTGGAGAAGTCCTGGAGGCGGGCATGGGAGGAGGAGATCAGGGAACTAGGGAGAAGGAGGTCTTGTGAGGAGCGGAGTGTGCGTGCCGGGTGGTACTTGGATATTACATGTGCAGCACCATAACAACTGCAGATCAAACAGAGGCTAAGATGGCAGCTTCCTTGGCTGTAAAGCATAGGAGGGTGTAGTGTTTCATTTAAATGCCAATGATTATCTGGACTTTACAAATATCCAAAGGAAACCTACATCACTACAGAGCTGTCAGTTAAAACATCAATTTCATTATTTTTTTTCTAAAATAAAATTGATGACCTTTTAACTGACAGCTACTGTATGTAGTTTTTTTTTTTTTTTGGTACTTTTAAAGTCCCTATAACCCTAGGCATTTATATTGCTCTTGTACTTTTTTAAGCACTCTTTACATTATTAATATTGTTATTTCCTAGAGTTCCTCCTTTGATTCTTTTGATAACAGCTGGATTTTCCTGTCCGGAATTCGGAATTTTGCAGCACTGAACATTATATTGACCTCTGAGTGGCAGGCAAATGAGTTTCCGCAGTTTATGGCATCACATTAAGCGCAGACAATGATTATACGCTGCGAGCATACACCACCCACCAACTTATTACAGCATCATAATTCCCCTGCCCTAATATTTGTTCGACTATAAATATCTTCCCCTAACTGCTTGCCTCTGGCGCTGTGAGATGTGATTGTTCGGCAGGTGAATGTACAGTTCCTTCTCTCGCTCTCCCTCCGGCTGCACTGCTAAATATTCATGAACATTACTTATTTTAATTTGTGGGCTGATCAAACATGCATATGTTTTATTAATTGCAATCAGTATCCAGGTGTTTGTGTTTGCTTTATCAAAACACCATTCACTAAATACATAGCCTAGCTTGTTTCAAGGGAAAATATTACCAAAAAATAAAAAAAATATAAATTGTAATATAGAGTGCTCTCTCATATGTACATTTTTATTTTAAATCAAATATATACAAAAAATGTGGCAACCTAAAGGTGGGAATACACGATTAGAAAATCGACCGATCGGTCATCCAACGACCGCGAGGTATTCGTTCATTGGTCGAAATCGTGGCCCACATTAACCAATCTAAAAAAAATCGTTCATTGGGCAATACGTAGTGTTGACGTCTTCCATACAAGTGGAAGTGATGCAGTGTGCGTGTGACCTTGTAGCCACGCCCTTCCGGCCAGAACAAGCAATATACACAACATTTACCAGCAATGAGTATAATATAGTTTATTAAAGGCCTTGAAATTTCCACTCGCCTGCTCACCAATGGCAAGTGGAAATTATGGTGGGGGCAAGTGTGTCCCCCAGGGCCGTCTTGCTGAGCAGGTTCGGAGTTCAGGACGGATCTGTCATTGGCACTGGGAGCCGTCAGACTGCTCAATAGCTGAGCGCAGTGAAAGCAAAGCAAGGAGTGTGTGCTGTGCTCTCTGCCTCCCCCTAGAGTGCAGTACCCGGCTCTGTGAGTGAACATCGAAGTACTGCAACTTTTTATTGGGCTGTGTGTGTGTGTGTGTGCCTCAGGGGAGAGGAGAGAGCACTTAACAGTGTGCGTGCGTGTGTTTGTGTATGCATGTACGTGTGTCTGTGTGTATTTACATGTGTGTATCTGTACATGTGTCTGCGTGTATGTACATGTATGTGTGTGTGTACATGAGTCTGTGTGTATGTGTATGTGTGTTTGTGTGTATGTATGTATGTGTGTCTGTGTGTACATGTGTCTGTGTATGTATGTACATGTGTTTGCGTGTATGTACATGTGTCTGTGCGTGTGTATTTCTGTGTATGTACATGTATCTGTGTGTATGCGTTTCTGTACGTGCCTGTGTGTGTATACATGTGTCTGTATGTGTGTGTGTGTATGTACATGTGTCTCTGTGCGTGTGTGTACATGTTTCTGTGTGTGTGTGTGCATGTACATGTCTGTGTGTGTGTAGAGGGGTCTCTGTTTGTGTGTGTTTGTTGGTGGCGAGTAACTCTTTAGGCCTGACTAGTAGCTCAGGACTTGAAATTTTAAACCCTGGTTTATTACATTATCTATATACATAAATAATGATTCATAAAATATAATATGTATAATTTTGGTTTCATTAACTCATTAGGACAATCTACTTTTAACATTTGGATTTTTCGTTCGCGTTTCTGAAGATTCCTTGGACATAAACATCCGAGTCATCTTCTGTTTCTGCTCATGCGTAATAGCGCTCGATACATTTTTTTTTATTGTACAACCGTCATACCACCACATAGAAAATCGGTCGTTCGTATGCGAAATGACAACATATTTCACCGTTGTTCAACCAGAGTTTTTTTGTTCACAATATCGTTATCGGTTAAAACATCCTGCTCATCAACAAAGAGAAAATCGTTCAATCAGTGGTTCCGCAAATTTTTTCATACGATTTTCTTATCGTGTGTACGGGGCATTAGCGCAGTCTAATGTTAAAAAGCAATCAGTAAGAATAAACTTTTGGCACATACATTACAGTGATGGCCTAAAATATTGGCACCCCTGCATTTATGTCTCACAATGCACCACTTCGCCAAAAAAATTGTTGCAATTACAAACGTGGATGAAAATGAAAAATCTGATCATATATTGCAACATAGGATTGTTCGAAAGGTGGATAAAGAACCTCAACCAAATGACAGAAATGCTGGGGGGCCAGTATTTTTGGCTACGACTGTATGTAACCAAAAGCACCTCCAAATCATTGCGTTCACCATACAAAGAGACTTTAATCAACTGTGTGCTTCCAACCTTATGATAACAGTGTGGGAAAGGCCCTACCAGAATGACTGCACCCCTGTGCACTAAGTCAGCTCCATTAAGACATGCTTTGATGAATTTGGTTTGGAGGAACTCAAGTGGTCTACACAAAGCCCTGACCTAAACCCTACTGAACACCTTTCAGATGAATTGAAACACCAATTACATCCAGGTTTCCTTGTCCAATATAAATATGTGACCTTAAAAATAATTTTTTGGCTGAATGGATACAAATTCCCACAGATGCAATTCAAAATCTAGTGGAATGCCTTCCAAAAGGATTGGAAGCTGTTATAGCCACATATCCCTGACCTCAACCCTACTAATCACCTACGTGAAGAAATGAACACCAATTACATCAAGGTCTTCTTGTCCAATATAAATCTCTGACCTCAAATACGTTTTTTTGGCTGAAATGGCACTAAATCCCATAGGCGCAATCCACAATCCAGTGGAATGCCATCCCAAAGGAGTAGAGGCTGTTATAGCTACAGAGCTGTGGCCTCAACCTTACTGAACACCTTTGGAATTAATTGTAACGCCAAGTGCAACCAGATCTTCCTATCCAATATCACTACCTGACCTCATACAAGTTTTTTTTGTTTTGAATGGGCACAAATTCCCACAGACACAATCCAAAATCCTATAGAATGCCTTCCTGAAGAAGTGAAGGCTATTGTGGCCTCAAACCTATTGAACACCTTTGAGATGAACTGGAATGCCAAATGCAAGCAGGTCCTCCAATATTAATACCTGACCTCACATGATTTTTCTGCCTGAATGGTTATAAATTCTTACAGTCATACTCCAAAATCCTATGGAAAGCCTTCCCAAAGAAGTGGAGACCAAAAAGGGGTGGAAGTCAACTTCATATTAATGCCCATGGTTTTGGAATGCAATGTCCACCAATCCTAAATAAGTGTGATGGTCAGGTGTCCACAAATGTATGACAATATAGTATTTCTTAAAGTTGTAAAATAATAAATCAGAATACTGAAATAGTATCTCACAGAAGTGAAATTTAAATGTCAGGGTTATCCTTCAAAATCCAGACAAATGCTGGCTCCCCAGTGCACAGGTTCAGAATGGATATATATAAATGTCACAAAGAAAACAATACACCGAAACAAAAGAAAAGTCAGAACTCTGGAATATTAGCTCAGAGCTCTGAGAATTCCTGTGTAATCCATGTTCTCTAGCAATGGAAAAAAATACTGACATTACCATTTTGTAACTCTAGCTTCAATGCTCTCTACATAATTGACCTAAAACAAGATAGCAGATCAGACTTCTCCGTCTACTTAGCTCAAGCTTGTTGTCTGCCTTGAAGCCAGACAGCCAAGCAACAAGACTTTTTTTAAGGCAATCAATGGCATCTTACACAATAATCTATTTAACCAATGATGGTGTGAGAAGAATTGAAAAGAATTCCACAGCTGTGACCAATGATGTCCATTGTAATAATAATAATAATAATAATAATAAAATAATAATAATACAAATAATTATAATAATAAACGTTATTTTGTTTAGCGCCTTTAAACGTAGCTTCTGAAAGCCCCTTTCAAAGAAAACACAAGAAATGCACAGGATAAAATAAAGGAAAAAAGGGAAACATACATGAAAGCTTGTCTAAAGAAAAAAGTTTTTAGATTTGATTTGAATTAATTTAGAGAAGATGACTCCCTGATGTTCTTTGGAAGTGAATTCCAGAGTTTTGAAGCATAGCAGGAAAAGGCTCTGTCTCCCATGAAGTGTAGGTGAGGAAGTGGGACACAGAGAAGACCAGAATTTGAGGAGCGGAGGTTACGAAGGGAGAAGTAAGATGATAAAATTTCCGAGAGATAATGGGGTGCCAAGCCATGAAAAACCTTATAGGTGAGCAAGAGGATTTTAAAGTCTATGTGAAACCTGATTGGTAGCCAGTGCAAAGACTCCAGGATAGGTGTAATTTGATCACTTGTACCTGACCTAGTGAGGTTTCTGGCTGCAGAACTTTGTTCATATTGAAGTTGATTTATAGTGGACTTAGGTACACCAGAGAGTAGAGCATTGCAGAAGTCAAGACGGGAGAATACAAATGTATAGATAAGCTTTTCAGCTTCTAAAGGATAACAATTATGTACCAGATCAGCCACACTTATCAACTGCTGTTGGGACATATTGTAGATAATTGGATGGAAGCAGTTTTTTTCTTGATTTACTGCTTCTTAGGTGAAGGCAGCTTGAGCTAACAATCTATTCACACTAGAGCAGTCTTTCTTAACCTTAGGAACATGGAGGAACCCCAAAATAATCTTCTGGGCTCAGGGAAACCCTGCTAATAATCACTATATCTACAGTTCATGGTGTACCAATGTGACGCTCACTGGAAAGAATGCTCCTTACATTTCTGGTCATTGGAAATAATCTGTCCTTACAGATAGCTAAAAAGATAATTGTTGTCAAAAGGTTACTAAAGGTTACGGAGAGATAGATATTGCTCATTGCTCAAAGGACCCCGAGTAACCACTGGAGGAACCCTAGGGTTCCACAGACTTCTGTTTGAGAAAGACTGCACTACAGGGAGAATTTGTTGAAGCAAGAGCCAAACTGTAGAGGTACATTGGGTACATACATAGTAAAAGATTAATTAAATAATAACTAGCCATAGTGAAGAGTGAAAAAAAAATCAGCTTTTACTGCAATACTCAACTTCAATCCAGTGCCCAGCAGACAGTCCACTCTTACCCTAAATGGCTCTTATCTACTTGGTTGAATGACAACCAATGTCTTTTACTTACTTCTTGTGAACCTCGGCTGTCATGGACACAGTGCTTCTACATTTTCGGTGCTTACATACGCACTCTTCATGTAAAGAGAGGAAGGACATCATGTTCAAGGAGAAGAGTGCTGAATCTAAAAGTTGGAGATGGACTTTAAAGCAAAACACATGTTTAAAGTGAACCTGTCATGAACCAGAGAATCTTAATCTTTGCATGTGATGGAACATGCATGTGCAGAAGTTGACCGCAGTGAAGATAAGAGATCACAATTGTCAGTAAACCGCACAGTCCTTTTTTACATCCATAAGTTATATTCTTTGGTTGATGTTATGTTGTTTTTTGTTTCTGAAGTGCTAATCTAATTGCTATCCTTGTTATATCGGTTTAGATCAGTGGATCCCAACCTCAGTCCTCAAGTACCCCCAACAGGTTGTGGGTTTTTTTTAATTTCCTTCATCTTCCAGTGGTACTTTAAATTTCTTGGTATTTATGACAGCTACAGTATGTTATCTAAGGAAGCCTTTCTCAACCAGGGTACCTTGAGGTTTCTTCAGGGGTGCCTTGAGGTTTCTTCAGGGGTGCCTTGGCAAAATGGCTAAAAATTTCCCAAAACTTGTATACAAGCCATCAGGTGGAACAAGCCTGCTTTTTAGTTACAAAAAGCCACAGGTTTTCATTGTTCACCATTACAACCTTCTAGCCGCCTGTGTCCTGACAACCAATTAAATCATCAGTTGATAAGGAGGATGTCAGCTGCCTGCACAGCATCCTTGTTTGACCCTCCCCTTCCCCTCTCCAGTGCTGGGGTCACATTAGCTCAGTGATGGAGGAAAAACTGATTGAGAAACAATGGAATACTAGTCAGGACCAGTGTGCAAAACTGCATTTGCTTTGGAAGAATAAATGCTGGGTGTCCTACATGCGTGGATGTTGCTGCGTTATATAAAACTATTAGAATATTTTTTAACATTTTAGAATGGGGTGCCCTTTTAAAATGATGGACAGTCTTGAGGCACCCTGTTTTAGAGTGCCTCAAGACTGTCAACAATTTAAAAGGGTGCCTCAGGACTGTCCATAATTTTAAAGGGTGCCTCAGGATTGTCCATAATTTTAAAGGGTGCCTTGACTGAAAAAAAAGGTTGAGAAACACTAGTCTAAGAGAAATCACCAAAACATGGTCTTGAGGACTGAGGTTGGGAACCAATGGTTTAGATGACACAATTTCCTCATGTCTCAAGCTATGTCCATTCTCCAATCAATATGTGTGGTGGATGCAATAGTTTTCTTTTTTTAGGCTATTTCTCTGTTTTGTAGGTAGCCTAAATTCAAGCTTTGTCCTAGTATTGATCAATAAAGTCACTCTTTACTTTAAAGGACCAAAATGAAAAAGGCTAAGGCCAAACTAAATTTAAGCCAGCCATACATGGATCGAAATTCAGACGGTTCAGCAAAATTTTGATCCATGTATGGGCTGCTTAAGCACCATGTATGGGTTAGCTGGCTGTACTGTTGATTGACTTGTGTACAACCAAACTGTAGGGTTTTTCTTGAATGACCAGTGTCTCTGGCTATAGCTGGCAACACCGATCATTAAAATCAATGATCATTGCAAATAATATAACCAAATACTAACATTTATAGGTAAAGTTGATCCAGGGAATATCCGATTGCCTCTCGGGGGATCAGGAAGGAATTTTTTTCCCTGCAGGAGCAAATTGGATCATGCTTTGCTGGGTTTTTTTGCCTTCCTTTGAACCACCTGTGGGTATAGGACTGTGCTTATAGGATTGTATAATTTTTTTTCTTTTTTTTTTCCTTTTATTGGTTGAACTAGATGGACTTGTATCTTTTCTCTACCAGACTAACTATGTAACTATGTATTCTGCCAATGAGAAAGTCTCCCCACTGGCAGAACACAATAGAGCCACGGGAGTGATTCCCCCATCAGCATCGAGTGTGTTGAAGGAGGAAGCGGCAAGTTTTCCTTTTCGTTCAACCCGCTAGTTGAATGGAAAGAACTTATAATGTATGGCCTGGATTTGTATAAATCCCTGGATCTACTAATCATTTTCACATGCAATGTTCCATGAAAGTTACATATGCATTTTTTTTTATCATCCAC